>NC_057809.1:418471307-418771307 GCF_018294505.1 Triticum aestivum
ATAATTTCAACATTCACAATACATATCAAGCAAGCATGCAAAGAGTGTATAGGCAGCGGAAAATAAAGCATGCAACTTGCAAGAATGTAAAGGGAAGGGTTTGGAGAATTCAAACGCAATTGGAGACACGGATGTTTTTCCCGTGGTTCGGATAGGTGGTGCTATCCTACATCCACGTTGATGGAGACTTCAACCCACGAAGGGTAACAGTTGCGCGAGTCCACGGAGGGCTCCACCCACGAAGGGTAATGGTTGCGCGAGTCCACGGAGGGCTCCACCCACGAAGGGTCCACGAAGAAGCAACCACCCACGAAGGGTCCACGAAGAAGCAACCTTGTCTATCCCACCATGGCCATTGCCCACGAAGGACTTGCCTCACTAGCGGTAGATCTTCACGAAGTAGGCGATCTCCTTGCCCTTACAAACTCCTTGGTTCAAGTCCACAATCTTGTCGGAGGCTCCCAAGTGACACCTAGCCAATCTAGGAGACACCACTCTCCAAGAAGTAACAAATGGTGTGTTGATGATGAACTCCTTGCTCTTGTGCTTCAAATGATAGTCTCTCCAACACTCAACTCTCTCTCATAGGATTTGGATCTGGTGGAAAGAAGATTTGAGTGGAAAGCAACTTGGGGAAAGCTAGAGATCAAGATTCATATGGTAGGAATGGAATATCTTGGCCTCAACACATGAGTAGGTAGTTCTCTCTCAGAAATAGGATGCTGGAAGTGTAGGCTTAGTCTAATGGCTCTCTCCATGAATGAAGAGGAGGTGGAGGGGTATATATAGCCTCCACACAAAATCCAACCGTCACACAACAGTTTTCCAATCTCGGTGGGACCGAATCAACAAACTCGGTCGGACCGAAAAGGTAAATCTAGTGACCGTTAGAGATTTTCGGTGGGACTGACATGCAACTCGGTAGGACCGATATGGTTAGGGTTTGGGCATAACGTAATCTCGGTGAGACCGATTACACAAACTTGGTGAGACCGACTTTGGTAATTAGCTAACCAGAGAGTTGGTCAGGCATACTCGGTGGGACCGATTTGCTCTTTCGGTGAGACCGAAAAGTTACAAAAAGGAAACACTGAATTTACATTGCAATCTCGGTGGGACCGATCCGCTCTTTCGGTGAGACCGAAAAGTTACGAAAAGGAAACAGAGAGTTTGCAATCCCATCTCGGTGAGACCGAGATCCCTATCGGTAGAACCGAATTGCTAGGGTTTGGTAGTGGCTTATGACAAGTGAAACTCGGTGGCGTCGGATAGAAAGAATCGGTAGGACCGAGTTTGGCTTAAGGTTTAGGTCATATGTGGATATGGGAAAGTAGTTGAGGGTTTTGGAGCATATCACTAAGCACATGAAGCAAGAGGCTCATTAAGCAACACCTCATCCCTCCTTGATAGTATTGGCTTTTCCTAAAGACTCAATGTGATCTTGGATCACTAAAATATAAAATGAAGAGTCTTGAGCTTTTGAGCTTGAGCCAATCCTTTGTCCTTAGCATCTTGAAGGAGTTCCCACAACCTTTAGTCCATGCCACTCCATTGTTGAACTTATCTGAAACATGCTAGATAGAAATGTTAGTCCAACAAGAGATATGTTGTCATCAATTATCAAAACCACCTAGGGAGTACTTGTGCTTTCAACATGTGAATCATGTCAATGTGGAAGAGGTTTATGAGCAGCCTGACGCAGTGATTGGTAAGTTCTTGGTTAATTCATTTCCAGCACTCATTCTTTTTGACACTGGTGCATCACATTCATTCATATCAAGGGGATTTGTGGATAAACATAAGTTGCCTACCATAGCTCTTAAGGCACCCATTCTAGTGAGTTCCCCAGGAGCCGAGTCTATGGCTAGTCAGGGATGTTTCCAATTGCCTTTGAACATAGGGGGACATGTTTTTCCCACAGATATGATTATACTAGAATCACAAGGGTTGGATGTAATCCTAGGGATGGATTGGATGTCCAAGTATGAGGGAAACATTGATTGTGCTAGTAGATCAATTTTTCTCACCACCCCGGAGAAGAAGAGTATCAAGTACGTATCCAGGCTTAAGCCTAAGAGGACTCAGGTGAACTCTCTTACGGGAGTTGTCCAGGAAGAAGTACCAGTGGTGAAGGATTATCCTGATGTATTTCCGGATGAGTTACCGGGTATGCCGCCAGATCGAGAGATTGAGTTTTTGATTGAGTTGCTGCCAGGCATGGGGCCTATCTCCAAGAGGCCGTATCGAATGCCTGCTAATGATTTGGAGGAAGTCAAGAAATAGATTAAGGAGTTACTAGAGAAAGGGTATATTCGCCTGAGTTCATCACCTTGAGCCCCAGTACTTTTAGTGGAGAAGAAGGATGGAACCTTGAGGATGTGTGTGGATTACCGCTCTTTGAATGAGGTGACCATCAAGAACAAGTATCCCCTATCGATGATCAATGACTTGTTTGACCAGCTAGAATGAGCTAGTGTTTTCTCCAAGATCGATCTTCGATCGGGTTATCACCAGTTGAAGATTCGTGAGAAGGATATACCCAAGACAGCTCTTACCACAAGGTATGGGCTTTATGAGTATACAGTCATGTCCTTTGGTTTGACTAATGCCCCTGCCTATTTTATGAGCATGATGAACAAAGTATTCATGGAGTTCCTGGATAAGTTTGTTGTGGTATTCATTGATGACATATTGGTTTAGTCCAAGAATGAGGAGGAACACGCCAAACATCTGCGTTTAGTTTTGGAGAAGCTCAGAGAACATCAACTTTATGCCAAGTTCTGCAAGTGTGAATTTTGGCTGAAGGAAGTCGGATTCCTTGGACATGTAGTGTCAGGTGAAGGGATTGCAGTGGACCCTACCAAGGTAGAGTCAGTCACGGAATGGAATGCACCCACCACAGTTGGCGAGATTCGTAGTTTTCTTGGGCTTGCAGGATATTACCGAAGATTTATTGAAAATTTCTCCAAGATTGCCAGGCCCATGACATCATTGTTGAAAAAGGACACCAAGTTCGTTTGGACTGAAGAGTGTGAAGCCAGCTTTCAAGAGTTGAAGAAGCGTTTGGTTACAGCCCCAGTGTTAGTCCTGCCTGACGTACACAAGGACTTTCAGGTGTATTGTGATGCTTCACGTCAGGGACCTGGAGGTGTTTTTATGCAAGAGCGGAAGGTTGTAGCTTATGCTTCACGACAGCTTCGACCTCATGAGTTGAACTATGCCACACATGATTTGGAGTTGGCAGCCGTAGTGCATGCACTCAAGACATGGAGACACTATCTTATTGGGAATCGTTGTGATGTTTACATGGATCACAAGAGTTTGAAGTATATCTTCACGCAGAAAGAGTTGAATCTCAGGCAAAGGAGATGGTTGGAACTTATAAAGGATTATGACATGAGTCTGCATTATCACCCAGGAAAAGCCAACGTTCTGGCAGATGCCTTAAGCCGTAAGAGTTATGTTAATACCCTTACAGCAGGAGGTTTACCTCAGGAGTTATGTGATGAGCTTAGAGACCTTCAATTGGAAATAGTTCCAAGAGGTTATGTTGCCGCACTCGAGGTGCAGTCCACCTTGTTGGTAAGAATCAGAGAAGCCTAGAAGTTGGACCAAGGTATTGCTGAGATCAAAGAAATGATGAGCAAAGGGAAAGCAAAAGGATTCCGTGAGGATGAACAAGGAACCATATGGTTTGAGCAACGGATTTGTGTACCCAATGACCCAGAGATCAGGAAGTTGATTCTTCAGGAGGCTCACGACTCACCATATTCGATACACCCAGGCAATACCAAGATGTATTTGGACTTGAAGGAAAGTTTTTGGTGGGCCGGTATGAAGCGGGAAATTGCCGAGTATGTGGCAATATGTGATGTATGTCAGAGAGTAAAGGCAGAACATCAGAAACCAGCAGGATTACTTCAGCCGTTGCCAATACCTGATTGGAAATGGGATAAACTTGGTATGGACTTTATCACGGGGTTACCCAGGACCCGTTCAGGTTATGATTCCATTTGGGTGACAGTGGATCGTTTGACCAAGGTTGCTCACTTCATTCCAGTGAAGACCACCTATACAAGTGCTAAGCTGGCAAAGATATATATGACCAGGATTGTATGTCTGCATGGAGTTCCAAGGAGCATCATATCGGATAGAGGAACACAGTTTACCTCAAAGTTTTGGAAACAGTTACACGAAACTTTGGGTACCCGGCTAGAGTTTAGTACAGCCTTCCACCCACAGACTGATGGGCAGACAGAGAGAGTCAATCAGATTCTAGAGGACATGTTGAGAGCGTGTGCGCTAGACTATGGGTCTAGTTGGGATGATAACTTACCCTACGCAGAGTTCTCATACAACAACAGCTACCAAGCCAGTTTGCAGATGGCCCCTTTCGAGGCATTATATGGAAGGAAATGCAGTACACCTTTGATGTGGGATGGAGTTGGAGATCGCAAGTTGTTTGGACCTGACTTGATCAGGGATTCTGAGGAGAAAGTCAAATTGATTCGTGACAGACTTAAGATAGCCCAGTCAAGGCAGAAAAGTTATGCCGATGCTAAACGCAAGGAAGTGATCTATGAAGTGGGAGATAGAGCATATCTTCGAGTGTCTCCACTTTGAGGTATTAAAAGATTTGGAGTCAAAGGGAAGTTAGCACCACGATTTGTGGGACCATACAAAGTTCTGGAACGTAGAGGAGAGGTTGCATACCAGTTGGAATTACCAGAAGCTTTGTCGGGAGTTCATGATGTGTTTCATGTTTCCCAGCTGAAGAAGTGTCATGCAGAGATGGCGGACATTCCCTTGAGAGATACAGTGCCACTCGAGGCAATTCAGTTGGAGAATGATCTGACTTATGAGGAGAAGCCTATTAAGATTCTTGAGATTGCAGAGAGAATCACTCGTACCAAGATTATCAAGTTCTGCAAGGTTCAGTGGAGTCACCACACCGAGGAGGAAGCTACTTGGGAACGGGAGGAAGATCTTAGACAGGACCATCCACACCTTTTTGCTGGCCAACACGAATCTCGAGGACGAGATTCATCTTAAGTGGGGTAGGTTTGTAACATCCCAATTTTATTAATTTGGATGTTAACAGAATCATTCAATGCATATCATATTTCTTTGCATTTTTGGAGTTTTGAAATATTCAAATAATATCTTTTCCACTCGAGAAAAACAAATGAGAGGGGATAAGATGACTTCCTCAAAATATAAAAGAGTGGGAAATTATATTTTGAATATTATTTGAAGTTTTCGAGTTTATTGGTATTTATTTTATTTGCAAAAAATGCATTAATTGCACTAGGAAAATATTTTCAAAATGTTCTGTGCTTAAGTTAATGTTCATTAGGCTCTAAATATTAAATAGTTATTTTAGAAATTAATTTGGTGTTTTTATTAATTCAATTGAATTAGTTATGGGCCACTTTTATCTCCTGTTAAAAAAACACACGCGCGCAGCCTGGACTGAAACTGGGTTCGGCCCAGGAGCGCCCGACCGGCCCAGCTGGCCATTTTGGCCCAAGGCCAGCGACCCAGCACCCGCGCGCTCGAAACCCTCTCGCACCGGTCGACCGCCCGCGCCCCCTCTCGCTCACCTCCTCTCGCTGTCGCTGCCAGGCGGGCCCCGCTCGTCATCCCGTCCTCGACCTCCCGCACCGCGCGGGATTAGCACTCGCCGCCGTGCTCCCGCAACCGCCGGCCGCCTCCCTCGCGGATAATGCTTATCCGTCGACCCCGTGCCCTCTGCCCTCGCCTATAAAACCCCCTCGACCCCTCTGTCGACCTCGCCGTCCCGCTTCTCCGCACGCCGCCCCTAGCCGCCGCTGACGTCGTTTGCATCTCGCCGGAGCAGCGCCGCTCCGTCGCCCTTTCCGAGGCCAGTGAGCCACCATGGCCTTCCTTGCTTCGTCAAATGGTTCCCCGCGGCAAAACGCACTCGTTTGACACACTTTTTGCCCCTAGGTACCGTCGGAGCCGCCGCACCGTCGACGCCGGAGTCGCCGGAGCTCCGAAGGCCGCCGTCTTTGCCCCGCCCCGTCCGGACATCGCCGACGCACGTCGACACCACCTTCGCGACGCCTGAGCCATGCCGCACCTTCCCGTCTTCTTCCCCGATGCCAAGGACCACCGTACCCATCGCCCCCTCCGTCACCGACTCCGCGCCGCCGTCTTCATCGTCGCCGGCCACCGCCACCACCCACTGTAAGCCGCCGCCTCCCCTCGTTCGTTAGATCGAAGATCCATGGCCTAGATTAGATTAGGTTAGATGTTTTTTGTTGAACCAGTACGCGGTTAACCGTGGTTTTTATTTAAAAACTACCGGTCGATTTCTTTTAGACCGTGCGGTTTTATTTAAACCGAGCGTCGGTTTTATTTAGTTAGCCGCCACCGCTATTTTTCTTATTTAGTGGCCGTTCGCCGTATAGCCTCCGCAGCGGACGCTGGTCGGCCAGCCAGGAGCCGCCACGTGGCCAGGGACCTGTTTGCAATAGTTTCTTCACTATTTAGTCCCTGTAAATAGCAGATTAGTCCCTGATCTTAGATTAGCCATAACTTTTTAACCGTAGATCCAAACTCGATGAAACCAGCGGCAAATTCTTCGTATTGTTTAGATCTATCCAGTAGCATGGATGTTGCAAACTTTTGTTAGATTCAAATTTGAATTTATTCAGATTCGAATTCAAACTTCAAATTGCCATATCTCCCAAACCGTAGCTCCGATTAAGTTGATTCCTTTTGCATGCTGTCATCGTAGCTAAGCCCTATCACCTGGACCTTTGTCACAATAATTTTCACACACTAGTTTCTGCCCTTTAATATTTTTACTAGTATGCATAGTAAGCACTATACTTCACATCACTCCTTGAACCATAGGACTGTGTTGTTTTGCACCTAGAATATTTTTCATGCTAGTTAAGTGTGATGTTTGTTCATTTGGTTTTTTTGAGACTTTTTCTTTACCTCGTTCTTCTTGTTTCTCTGAAATGTTGCTTATGTGTGTTTTATTATTTGTGATAGATTGTCCGGAGTGCGAAGCAGAATAATTATCAGTCTTTAGAATTCAACCAGCAGTACCAAGGCAAGTTGCATCTTGATCATGTTTCATTACCTATGTTTTTATTATGCACTTAGTTCTTTGCGGTAGGACTGCATGGTAGGAAACTGGTGCCACATGACTTTGCTTACACCCAGTAGTTCATTAAAGTATGTCTGAACCATATAACTTTGTCGCCATCGTTTTACTTTATATTGCTATGCTAAGTAGACGTGGATTGGGGAGTGATCATTGTGAGAGATGAGTGACAGTGTAGTAAATAAGACCTAAGTTAAATGATGAACTACCTGGGCGGAAACTTGTGGGAATGGTGGCGAAGTACAGTGGGGCACACATGGGAAATCCATGGTGGTGCACCACTAGTGGACCGTCCGCTTAGGCTCAAAGAGATCACTCGTATTCTCATGTCTAGAAGCTTACGTGTGCAGCCACATGCCAATATGGGCTCTGGCTTAGCTGAGTAGTTAGTGTGCCCCCTCCGGGATGGGCTAGCAGATGTAGAATGATGTAGGTGTACCGGCCTATCCGTGGGTTAAGGGGGAACATTTTCGAAAGGCTATGTCTCGATCTTCCGATCATGGAGGTGGTCGAGTCTTGTGGGGAAAAGTGCACAACCTCTGCAGAGTTTTCAACCTAATCGATTAGCCGTGTCCCCGGTTACGGACAACTTGAGCATCTAGTAGTGGAAATGTCGGGAGATCTCCTCACCTTTAATTAAAATAGTTGGGATTTAAATGAAACTTGGGGACGGATGGAGTTGGATTTGCCAACTCATCCTATGCAAATGTGTAGTAGTAGAATAACAAGCTTTTCTAATAGGGAAAACTAGCTTTATGCAAACAACTAAACTTAGAGCTTTCCACCAGCCAAACTGCATGTAAAAGTAGGTTCATTACACTATGATGTGACTTGCCAGTACATTCAATGTACTGACCCATTTTGGCTGCAACTTATCACGTTGCAGATATATCCGATGAGGATTAAGGTGCGATAGGTCGATGTTCTACACTCAACCTTGCTCGTGGAGTTGGACTCATTTACTTCTTTGCTTCCGCAGTATTTGCTTATTGGCTTTACGCCCTATTTTGTAATAAATATATTGCTCCTGGACTATCGATGTAATAAAGAGATGTGTGTTATTTCTGTTATTTCATCGAGTACTGTGTGTGCTAGCAAGTTGATCCAGGGACTAGCATGGTAAGCACACAGACTTCGACTCTTACCGAGTCGGGTCGCTACAAAACGGATCTTTCATGACAAGATTCATCAAAGCGGCATTAATTTCACAAGATTTAGCATCGGTAAGAGGAGCAATCAGAGTGCTAATAAAATCATTATTGTTGGTATTGGAAAATTCACACAATTTAGTATTATCTAGAGCCATCGTGACAAACAATCCAACACGCAAACAAGCAAAAGGAAAAAAAGAGGCGAACGGAAAAGAGGGCGAATAAAACAACAAGGGTGAAGTGGGGGATAGGAAAACGAGAGGCAAATGGCAAATAATGTAATGCGAGGGATACGATTTTGTGATGGGTACTTGGTATGTCTTGACTTCTGCGTAGATCTCCCCGGCAACGGTGCCAGAAATTAGTCTTGATAACCCACAACTATAGGGGATCGCAACAGCTTTCGAGGGTAGAGTATTCAACCCAAATTTATTGATTCAACACAAGGGGAGCCAAAGAATATTCTCAAGTATTAGCAGCTGAGTTGTCAATTCAACCACACCTGGAAACTTAGTATCTGCAGCAAAGTGTTTAGTAGCAAAGTAATATGATAGTGGTGGTAACGGTAAGAAAAGAGTAGTACGAGCAAAAGTAATATTTTTGGTTTTATAGTGATTGTAACAGTCGCAACGGAAAAGTAAATAAGCGAAGAACAATATAGGAAAAGCTCGTAGGCAATGGATCAGTGATGGATAATTATGTCATATGCGATCAATCATGCAACAGTTATAACATAGGGTGACACAGAACTAGCTCCAGTTCATCAATGTAATGTAGGCATGTATTCCGAATATAGTCATATGTGCTTATGGAAAAGAACTTGCATGACATCTTTTGTCCTACCCTCCCGTGGCAGCGGGGTCCTATGGGAAACTAAGGGATATTAAGGCCTCCTTTTAATAGAGTACCGAACCAAAGCATTAACACATAGTGAATACATGAACTCCTCAAACTACGGACATCACCGGTAAGTATCCCAATTATTGTCACTTCGGAGTTAACGGATCATAACACATAATAGGTGACTATAGACTTGCAAGATAGGATCAAGAACTCACATATATTCATGAAAACATAATAGGTTCAGATCTGAAATCATGGCACTCGGGCCCTAGTGACAAGCATTAAGCATAGCAAAGTCATAACAACATCAATCTCAGAACATAGTGGATACTAGGGATCAAACCCTAACAAAACTAACTCGATTACATGATAAATCTCATCCAACCCATCACCGTCCAGCAAGCCTATGATGGAATTACTCACGCACAGCGGCGAGCATCATGAAATTGGTGATGGAGGAAGGTTGATGATGATGATGGCGACGTATTCCCCTCTCCGGAGCCCCGAACGGACTCCAGATCAGCCCACCCGAGAGAGTTTAGGGCTTGGCGGCGGCTCCATATCGTAAAGCATGATGAATCCTTCTCCCTGATTTTTCTCTCCCCGAAAGTGAATATATGGAGTTGGAGTTGAGGTCGGTGGAGCGTCAGGGGGCCCACGAGGCAGGGGGCGCGCCCCCACCCTCGTGGATAGGGTGTGGGCCCCCTGACATGGATCTTTTTGCCAGTATTTTTTATATATTCCAAAAATAATCTCCATTGATTTTTAGGTCATTCCGAGAACTTCTATTTCTGCACAAAAATAACACCATGGCAATTCTGCTGAAAATAACATCAGTCCGGGTTAGTTTCATTCAAATCATGCAAGTTAGAGTCCAAAACAAGGGCAAAAGTGTTTGGAAAAGTAGATACGACGGAGACGTATCAGTCATTATCTCTTCTTCCACCTCTCAACCTCACTCAAACCCTAGTGCCTCCGCTAGGTTGCGTTGACGCCGGAGACAAAGCGCTTAGCTGTCACGACTTCTTTGACGCCGTCCTCACGCCGGCCGCGGACCTCGTCCTCTCCGCCGCCGCCGTAAGTGTCTTTCACCGCTAAGTTAGGGCGCGGAAGATTGAACTTTGCGGCTTCTCTCTTCCGCCTCGTCTAGCAGTTCGTTTGGGGTAAATAACTTTCACTTTTTATAGTCTTTTTGATCTGCCAAATCCATCCACTTCAACCAAAAGTGGTTTCTATACTTCCAAATCTGGATTTGTCTCTTTCTGAATCTCATAACTTGCAAATCATATTCACTTGTGCTTCATAACTAGTTAGATTTATCACTTGTACTTATTCATGGATTCTTACAAATCTGGAACCAACTCTCTTCAGACAAGTGAATGTCTTCGCTCTATGAGGTCAATGTTGTCAAACTGATTTATCTTCAAAATCTTTCGAGAATGCATATGACCTCTTCCCCTTCCCTCGCACCTTAACGTTGGCAGAGGTACATGTCAGTGGGAGAATCCCTTGGTTCTGACAGTCTGCATTCATTTGCAGAGTTCTTACAACATCATATTCACTCCCCTGAAGCTAGTTCTTGCCTGACCAGTAGATGGCAGACTTTCACCGTTCTAAAGCCTATCTGCTTGAATATCATGGCCACAAAGAAGACTACTAGGAAAGGTGGCTGACAGCGCCGAGGCAATATTGCTCTCGATCTTCCTCCGGATCTGTATGAGTTGTACAAGACTGATCTTGAGGAAAACTAAAATCAACGCAAGACTCGAATCCAATGGATTCGAAGATATTGGACAGAACAGTGGTTCAAGTACAACTTCATCACTGCCGAATATGCTAAGAAGAATGCCATCAAGCGCCCATGGGGTGATATTCTGTACAAGAATCTACAGCCAAAGTCGAAGCCTGAAGCTATAGCCCAAGGCTTCTATCCTTGCATGGTCCGAGGACCGCAACCTGCAAATGCCAAGCCATCATCTTTGCTATGGTGTCGTGAAGACAATCTCTTCAAGCACAACTATTAGTTTGCAAAGGAGTCAGCTGCAAAGAACAGAAAGGAGCTTGGACTCAACTTGAACCTGGGTCCTTTTGCTCCAGGACAGGATGGCACTCGCGAAGCCAATCAAAATTTCATCAGCCCCTCCACCAGCTTTGATGGGCTCCTCTCTCAGATCACTGCTCATAGGGCCACGGTGGATCAATCTGTTGATGACGCAGACTCAGAAGATGCGACAGCACTACCGAAGCAGAAGATGAAGAAGTCAAAAGCTTCGAAGCCCTCTACCGCACCAACCGCTTCAACTATGAAGCCATTGGCCACTACACCTCCTGAACCTAGTCTGCAGTCTGAAGACCTGTCTCACGTGTCCAAGAGGACCAAGAGGACCAAGAAGCCCAAGAAAGTTTATGGGCATGACCTGACTCCTGCTGCTGTTCTGCGCAACGAGGATGACACCATTAATCTATCTAGCGATGAAGATCTTGGTGATGAAGCTCTAGAGATGCTGATCAAGAGCAAGCAAGAGGCGGAGATCTTCAACGATCTGCCCCTCTTTGATGTTGACATATTGAACAATTTCATCGATGAGTGGTTTGACGACCAGAGCATCAGTATTGATGACTTGCAGCTGCCCGTGGACATAAGCGTCACGTTTCACGGAGCCATTGCCAATGAATTGGCCTTGGCTCAGAAAATCGTCGAGCTGAAGAACAAGATAGATCATGAGAAGGCACATTTCAAGAAGCACATGGCCAAGCTCAGTGTTGTTGATGTGCAAATCTTCAAGAAGATGCTGCATGACCTCAAGGCAGAATTCCACAAGAAGCGTGAAGAAGCCAAAGGTTCTCGAGAGCGCATGAAGTATTATGCACAGAAATGTGTCCAATCACACAATGAAGCTGTAAAGCGAAAGGCTCTTGGGCGTCCTAGCATCGACCCTAGGATGGCTGCCAAACAAAAGAAGAAGTCTGCCATGACCCAATCCGAATCGCAAAGGCAGGACGAACCTCACATTGTCTTCCCTGCCAGTATGACTGGCTCGAAGCCAATGGTCCCCTCAGCAGCTTCAGAAATGAAGAAGACACGGCAGGATGAATCTGAAGCCAGGAAGAGGAAGCACAAGGATACTTCCGGTGATGCTCCCTCCAAGAAGAAGTTGAATACCAAGGCTTCAAAGTCTTCAAAGTCTTCAAAGACAAAGGATTTGAGAAGCTACTGAAAATATTGAATAAGAAGCTTCCAAAGGATAACGAATTGCCCGACAGTACATACACAGCAAAGAAGGTCGTATGCCCTCTAGGATTGGAGGTGGAGAAGATACATGCATGCCCTAATGACTGCATCCTCTACCGTGATGCGTACAAGGATTTGAACGCATGCCCGGTATGCGGTGCATTGCAGTATAAGATCAGACGAGATGACCCTGGTGATGTTGAGGGCGAGCCCCGCAGGAAGAGGGTTCCTGCGAAGGTGATGTGATATGCTCCTATAATACCACGGTTGAGACGACTGTTCAGAAATGAAGAGCATGCCAATTTGATGCGATGGCACAGTGAGGACCGTAAGAAAGACGGGAAGTTGAGAGCACCCGCTGACGGGTCGCAGTGGAGAAAAATTGAGAGAAAGTACTGGGCTCAGTTTGCAGGTGACCCAAGGAACGTATGGTTTGGTTTAAGCGCGGATGGCATTAATCCTTTCGGGGAGCAGAGCAGCAATCACATCACCTGGCCCGTAACTCTATGTATGTATAACCTTCCTCCTTGGATGTGCATGAAGCGAAAGTTCATTACGATGCCAATTCTCATCTAAGGCCCTAAGCAACCCGGCAACAACATTGATGTGTACCTAAGGCCATTAGTTGAAGAACTTTTACAACTGTGGAATGGAAACGGTGTACGTGCGTGGGATGACCATAAAAAGGTGGAATTTAACCTGCATGCATTGCTGTTTGTAACCATCAATGATTGGCTCGCCCTCAGTAACCTTTCAGGACAGACAAACAAGGGATACCACGCATGCACACATTGTTTAGCTAACACCGAAAGTATATACCTGGACAGATGCAGGAAGAATGTGTACCCGGGCCATCGTCGATTTCTCCCCACCAACCATCAATGTTGAAAGAAAGGCACGCATTTCAAAGGCGAGGCAGATCACCGGAAGAAGCCCGCCATGCGTACCGGTGATCACGTACTTGATATGGTCTCTGATTTACACGTAATATTTGGAAAGGGTCCCGGCGGACTAGCTGTTCTGAATGATGCTGAGGGACACGCACCCATGTGGAAGAAGAAATCTATATTTTGGGACCTACCCTACTAGAAAGAGCTAGAGGTACGCTCTTCAATCCACGTGATGCACGTCACGAAGAACCTTTGCATGAACTTGTTAGGCTTCTTGGGCGTGTATGGGAAGACAAAAGATACACCTGAGGCATGGGAGGACCTGCAACGTTTGCATGAAAAAGACGGCATGCCTCCAAAGCAGTATGAAGGTCCTGCCAGCTACGCTGTTACCAAAGAAGAGAAGGAAACCTTTTTTGAATGCCTGCTCAGTATGAAGGTGTCGGATGTGGGGTTCCGGCAAACCCTTAAGGTTCGAACACTGGGGTGCACGCGAAGTCTTTCCTTCCCACCAATCTACGCCCTAGCTTGCTAAGATCTCACGGACGAACTCGACGAACTGGCAACACAGAAAGACACGAGATTTATACTGGTTCGGGCCACCGTTGTGGTGTAATACCCTACTCCAGTGTGGTGGTGGTGGATTGCCTCTAGGGCTAATGATGAACAATACAAGGGAAGAACATCCTACTGAGGTTGAGGTGTTCTTGAGCTTGGTGAGCTTGTGTGTGTGAGGATGGTCTGAATGATCCGTCCCTTGCTAAGGTGGTGGCTAGTCCTATTTATATTGGCCCTGGTCCTCTTCCCAAATATCGAGCAGGAAGGGAGCCAACAATGGCGGGCCAATTAGAAGGGGGACAACTAGTACAAGCTATCCTGACAAAAGTGGTCTTCTCCTGCGAAAAGCTCTGTGGTGACGCCGTCTTGGGCTCCACGATGACCTTCGTCTTGCCGTCCTCTTGGTCTTGGTCTCGTTGCACCAATATAGCAACCTTTGCCTGATGCCTCGGTACTCTTCGCCTGCGCTGGCCTCCTTAGCACCAAAGAGGAAACAAGGACACTGCATGCGCTGGCGCCCGCCTGGTGTCATGCGTCACGGCTCATGTCACGAGGGTCTCGTGAGGTTTGCCCCGCCTTGATATCTCTGCTCCTCGTGAGCCTGCCTGGCTAGGCCACTCCAGAGGAGGCCTTTCATCGTCCGCCTCGCGAGGCTTGGACCCTCGCGAGGGTCTTGGGTGCTTTGTTGGTGAAGATGGGCCGTACGGCCTATAGGCTCAGCCACGCCACGGGCCGCAGGCAGCCAAGTCTTGGGACCCCCATTCCTAGGACGCCGATAGTAGCCCCCGGGCCCAAGGTGCGCTCGGGCTTGGCTTTGCGGCGAAGCCAAGGGCCAGGTTCGAAGCACCACGGGCCCCAAAAGCCTGTGGCCTCGATTGACGCGTGGTGGATGATTGGACGTGGGTGTCTCCACTTCCCTTTGTTGCCTCAGCAATTGCTTGACTTGACAAAAGGCTAGCACAGGCAGCGTTTGCCTTCATTGCTTCTTCCTTGCCTCGCTCCAGATCCCCTTTCTCGCTCTTCGCCGCCGCTACCCATAGATCGGATCCGGCCTTGCTCTACATCAGCCACCCATGGCGCCGCGCAAGGTCAAGGCTTCCTCGGCTCCGGCTTGGTACAAGCCCGCTCTTCAGGCACCCACTATCACGGAGAAGAGCCTTGCCTCCATGCGCCTGCTGACGGCGGGAGAGAGCAACGAGTGGGGGAAGATGGAGCTCTGGCTTGCCTCCAACGAGCCGGAGCCTGAGGGGAGAAGCTTCTTGCCCTTCTTTTCGAGAAGCGTCGCCGTCGGGTTGGTACCTCCCTTCTCTGATTTCTTTTATGAAGTCCTCGACCACTATGGGCTGCAAGCATTGCATCTCCATCCTAACTCTATCCTCCTCCTGTCCATCTTTGCCTACTATTGTGAGGCGTACCTGGGCGTGATGCCGTCTGTGGCGCTCCTGCGCCATTTCTTCTTCCTCCGCGTCAGCGAGGGTCACATCTCCGGATGCGCCAACTTCGTTGCGTCCGGCAAGGCCAACTCGATCTTGAGCACCGGGAAGAGGGCCGACAATATTCGATCCAAATGGGTCATGATGGATGCCAAGCTCGCCCATCCGCGCCTGATGTTGTCGACGGAGACGCCTCGGCAGGGCAAGGAGTGGCCCAGGGTGGAGCTTGTCAACGAGCGGCCATCGTCAGTGTTGGGATAGATGATGACTGACCTGAAGCCGGGCACTACGAGGGCGGCCAAAATAACGGGAGCGATGCTCCTGAGGGAGTTCTTGACGCTGCGGGTTGCCCCACTCCAGGCATGCGCGCGCCCCTTCTGGAAGCTTGAAGGACGGGAAAACAAGGCCCACCTGAGGTCGGGGGACCTGCCTGATGATGAACTGGACATCGTCCTGTGTCTCATAGTCGGAGACAACCAGGAGTACCCGCCTAGCGCCTTCATTGCCCTGTTCCAACGCAGGGACCGGGAGGAATTCGTCGCCTCCAGGCCGACTTTTGATGCGCGCGAGCTGGTGCCTCCGGTGTTTTCGGGAGCTTCTACGGCGCAGAAACCGGTGGAGGTGTCTTCTGGCGAGTCCCGCGGAGAGGGGGAAGAGGAGGTGGAATCGGAGAAGACCCCGGAAGAGGTGGGAGAGACTTCCCCTCTGAGCAAGGCTGAGATTTGATACGTCTCCGTCGTATCTACTTTTCCAAACACTTTTGCCCTTGTTTTGGACTCTAACTTGTATGATTTGAATAGAACTAACCTGGACTGACGCTGTTTTCACCAGAATTGCCATGGTGTTGTTTTATGTGCAGAAAACAAATATTCTCGGAATGACCTGAAACTCCACGGAACATCTTAGAAAAAATAATAATAAATCCTCGCCAAAGATGAAGACCAGGGGCCCACACCCTGTCCATGAGGGTGGGGGGCACGCCCCCCCTCTAGGGCGCGCCCCCTACCTCGTGGGACCCCTGGATGCCCTCCGACGCGAACTCCAACTCTATATATTTGCTTTCGGAGAGAAAAAAAATCAGAGAGAAGAAATCATCGCGTTTTACGATACGGAGCCGCCACCAAGCCCTAAAACCTCTCGGGAGGGCTGATCTGGAGTCCATTCGGGGCTCCGGAGAGGGGGATTCGTCGCCGTCATCATCATCAACCATCCTTCATCACCAATTTCATGATGCTCACCGCTGTGCGTGAGTAATTCCATCATAGGCTTGCTGGACGGTGATGGGTTGGATGAGATTTATCATGTAATCGAGTTAGTTTTGTTAGGGTTTGATCCCTAGTATCTACTATGTTCTGAGATTGATGTTGCTATGACTTTGCTATGCTTAATGCTTGTCACTAGGGCCCGAGTGCCATGATTTCAGATCTGAACCTATTATGTTTTCATGAATATATGTGAGTTCTTGATCCTATCTTGCAAGTCTATAGTCACCTACTATGTGTTATGATCCGGCAACCCCGAAGTGACAATAATCGGGACCACTCCCGGTGATGACCATAGTTTGAGGAGTTCATGTATTCACTATGTGCTAATGCTTTGTTCCGGTTCTCTATTAAAAGGAGGCCTTAATATCCCTTAGTTTCTGATAGGACCCCGCTGCCACGGGAGGGTAGGACAAAAGATGTCATGAAAGTTCTTTTCCATAAGCACGTATGACTATATACGGAATACATGCCTACATTACATTTTTGAATTGGAGCTAGTTCTGTGTCACCCTATCTTATGACTGTTACATGATGAACCGCATCCGGCATAATTATCCATCACTGATCCGGTGCCTACGAGTTTTCCATAAACTGGTTCTCGCTTATTTACTTTCCCGCTGCTACTTTTACAATCACCACAAAAATATTACTTTTGCTCGTACTACTCTTTTCTTACCGTTACCACCACTATCATATTACTTTGCTACTAAACACTTTGCTGCAGATACTAAGTTTCCAGGTGTGGTTGAATTGACAACTCAGCTGCTAATACTTGAGAATATTCTTTGGCTCCCCTTGTGTTGAATCAATAAATTTGGGTTGAATACTCTACCCTCGAAAGCTGTTGCGATCCCCTATAGTTGTGGGTTATCAAGACTAATTTCTGGCACCGTTACCGGGGAGCATAGCTCTATTCTTTGAGTCACTTGGGATTTATATCTGCTAGACACTATGAAGAACTTGAAAGACGCTAAGAAAACAATTTATCCCTCAAATATGAGGGGAGGTAAGGAACTGCCATCTAGCTCTGCACTTGATTCACCTTCTGTTATGAGTAGGCTAGCGACACCTAAACCTGCTTCTGCTATTCATTCGGATATTTCGCATGTTATTGATGATGCCACTTCTGCTATGCATGATACTTATGATGAAACTGCTTCTATGCCTGATACTACTGTGCCCCTTAGTGAATTTCTTGATGAACAAATTGCTAGGGCTAGAGAAAAAGAAACTATTGAATCTGAATACGATGATGAAAGTGATGATGAAAATATGCCTGTTATTCCTGAGGGCTATCTTTTTGATATGGAATCTTCTGCCGCTATTTTAGCTTGCAAAGATAGATATGAGCTCAAGAGGTTATTAGTTAAATGGAACAAAGAATCACTTAGAGATAAAATGAAACCTACCCTACTTTTGCTACTTCACCTATTTGTGTTCCTGATAACGATTATGAATTCTTTGTTAATCCTGATATAATTACTTTGGTGGAATCTGATCCGTTTTATGGCTATGAATCTGAAACTGTTGTGGCACATCTAACTAAGTTAAATGATATAGCTGCCCTGTTCACTAATGATGAGAGATCGCGTTACTTCTATATACTCAAAATATTTCTGTTCTCATTAAAGGGTGATGCTAAGATATGGTTTAACTCTCTTGATCCTGGTTGTGTGCGTAGTCCCCAGGATATGATTTATTACTTCTCTGCTAAATATTTCCCTGCTCATAAGAAACAAGCTGCTTTGAGGGAAATATACAACTTTGTGCAAATTAAAGAAGAGAGTCTCCCACAAGCTTGGGGGAGGCTTCTCAAGTTACTTAATGCTTTGCCTGATCATCCTCTTAAGAAACCTGAAATACTTGATATCTTTTATAATGGACTAACCGATGCTTCCAGAGATTAGCTGGATAGTTGTGCTGGTTCTCTTTTCAGGGAAAGAACACTGGATGAAGCTGAAATACTATTGAATAATATGTTGACAAATGAAGGCACCTCCTGAGCCAGCTCCTGCTCCCATTAATGATCCTATTCCTAAACCAACTCCGAAGAAGAGAGGTGTTCTATTTCTCAGTCCCGAAGATATGCAAGAGGCAAAGAAATCTATGAAAGAGGAAGGTATTAAAGCTGAAGACGTTAAGAATTTACCTCCTATTGAAGAAATACATGGTCTTAATTCACCGCCTATTGAAAAAACTTATGATCTCAATTCTTTATTTATTGAAGAACCTCCTGACCCCGATATCCCGACACAGGTAGTAAAGGTAAATTCTCTCTATAGATATGATAAAGCTGAAGTTCCTCCTACTAAAATTGCTAGTCAGTGCTTGGATGAGTTTGATAAATTTATGTTTAAGCAAGATGACTTCAATGCTTATTTTGGTAGACAATTAAAAGAAAATGCTTATATGATTAGACACTTGGGTGATTATATGGCTAATATTAAAGGTGAACTTAAACTTGTTAGCAAACATGCTTCTATGGTTACCACGCAAGTAGAACAAGTGCTTAAAGCTCAAAAAGAAGTGCTTGATGAAATGAATAGTAAGAAAAATGATTATGCTGTTAGAGTGGCTACTAGAACTGGTAGAATGACTCAGGAACCTTTGTATCCTGAAGGCCACCCTAAGAGAATCGAGCAAGATTCTCAAAGAAATAATATCGATGTTCCTAGTTCTTCTAAAAAGAAGAAAAGGAAAAATGATAGAACTATGCAAACTTCTAGTGAACCTATTTCTGAACTCCCTGATAATACAAATGATATATCTATGTCTGATGTTGAAACACAATCTGGTAATGAACATGATGTCAGTGTACTAGAGTAGGGGTACCCTAGTATCCTGAACTTGTGCACGGGCAGTCGCAGCATCCCGCGGCAAGGCTTGCCGGGTGACCGCCAAGGTCCTTCGTGGTTCCCCTGGAGCCATTCAAAGAGACAAGACCCCGGCAAGAGGAGCTTGCCGGGAAGGCCAACCAAGGAACTTCAAGACCCCGGCAAGAGGAGCTTGCCGGGAAGGCCACCCAAGGCATCTCAAGGAACTTGCCGCGGCACGCCACGCGTCCCGGCAAGGCCCGGTGAGCGACAAGCTCCCGGACACGACAAGACAATGACCACGGCAAGGCGCTTGCCGCGGCAAGCCACCACTCTGTGCCCGCGCTCCAGCACATCCGCCAACGTGTCGCTCTGGGACCCTTCCAGGCGTGCATGGCGGGCGGCTGTGTAGTCAGCGGTGAGCGGTGGCAAGCGGCGCTGACAAGATTGCCATCGTGGCGAGCGGTGGCGTCCATGACGGTCCCTTTTACACTGTTTAGGCGACGCAGACGGGCATTTAAGGCCCTTGTCCCCTGCCGTCAGGCTTAGGTATGATACACTGTAGCAGGTAGCTGTACCAACTGCGGCACCTTTTCCATTTTTACCCCTGTCTACGTTGCCACCTGTCGGTGACCCCTTGAGCATATAAAAGGAGGTCCATGCGCAACATAGGGGGGGGGGGGCTCGAACACTCACGCTCGGTCTCGTTAGCTGCTGGAGTGTACTGTAGCACTCCGCGCTCCCGAGCAAGAACTCAATACAAACCACAAAGCAGGAGTAGGGTTTTACGCATCCGTGCGGCCCGAACCTGGGTAAATCGCTTGTGTGTTTCGCCTCGATCCGCTCTTTGCATGACCTCCGCCCCCGCCGAACCGAAAGGGACTCGGCCCGCCGGTCCCATAGGTGTTCGTGGATCAATCCCCCGACATCTTTGGCGCGCCAGGTAGGGGGCATCGAGGTTGTGTGAACCAGATCCGGCGTTCACGCGGGCTAGATCTTCATCATCTTCATCAACATGCCGCCGAAGAAGAAGGCTTCGGAGGTGGCTGCTCCGTCCGCCCCGCTACCACCGGAGCAAACGGCTGATGGGGCGGATGCCGGCGGAAGAACGGGCGTCGACGAGGGAGCTCACGGTGCCGCCAGGTCCAAGGACAAGGCTGCGCTGCCCATCGGCGGCGGAGCCGGCTCCCACAACGACCGGGCGCACTCCAAGGCCTCGGCATCCGTACATGCACCGGGCCCATCTCAGGAGGCGCGGGACCGGCAGCGTCATGGTACTCACGGTACCATGCGTTTGCTGGACCAAGATCAAGCTGGTGGATCTCGGAGTGCTCAAGACCAGCATGCACGTGAACATGCTGGCACGAGCGAGGCACGGTCGCCTGGACAGGATACTGCTCCTTCTAACGTAGTTAGAAGTCCGAGCATATCCCGCTCCTCACACCGTTCGCCACCGCCACCCGCCACTGCAGCAGAAGCTTTGGTGCGAGCTCAACTGCTCCTGGACTACCCTCCAACAGCAGACAAGATCGACGACAGGAGGGCCACCATCCAGAGTCTCATCGGCTTCGCCAACGGCGACACTCAGCGGCAGCCGAGCACGTCGCAGCCGCGGCAAGTCAGCCAGGAACGAGCCGGTGGCGACAAGATCGGTGGGGGTGCAACCACTGTGCACTCTCCGCCCCGAAGGCCAAGATCGCCGACTCGCCGGATTCACCTCGACAGCGACTCCACTGCGTCATCAGATCCACGAGCTCGTCGCGATCAGCGCCAAGTTCTTCACGAACAACAGCAAGAAGACGCTCATACTCGCATCGAGCGCCGAAGAGAAGCGCGACGTCAATAAGACCAGCACGCTGGGCCCTCTGTCGACATGCATGCGCCAGGGGAACCAGGCGACTTGCCGTACACGGTAGGTTGCCCTGCGTTCACTCCTGAGCTGCGACAAGTCCAGTGGCCCAGCATGAAGAATTTCAAGCCAGACGTACCAGAGAAGTACGACGGCAAGTCGCATCCGTCGGAGTTCCTCAGCATCTACACCATCGCGGTGCATGCTGCCGGGGGACGGGACGACAAGATCCTTGCCAACTACTTCCCACTGGTGCTCAAACCCAACGTCAGGTCCTGGCTCATGCACTTGCCGGACAACTCCATATCCTCCTGGGCAGACCTATGCCATCAGTTTGTCGGCGCCTTTACATGCGGCCACAAACCTCATGGTCAAGAGAGTGACCTTCATCTGCTAGCCCAAAAGGAAGGAGAGCCCCTGCGCAAGTACATTCAGAGATTCAGCCGTGTACAGCACAACATCCCAGATGTCCACCCTGCCGCAGTTATCAGCGTGTTCCATCAGAACGTGCGTAACCGCAGGATGCGGGAGGAGATGGCGATGTGCAAGATCAGAGACGTCAGTGAGCTGTATGCCTTGGCCGACAAGTGTGCATGTGCTGGGGAAGGGAGGAAACTCTCCGGAGAGGATATAGGAGCAGGAGGATCTGACAGTGAGGATGCTGCCCCGGCAAAGAAAAACCGGCGGCGGAACAGGAAGAAGAAAGGCAAAGATGTGCTAGTCGTTGAGCAGTCCGGCAATGAAGGTGGCGCCAAGAAAGCCAAAGTTGGTAGTTCCGGCAAAGAGATTGCCACATGCACCAACTGCCAGGCTGTGGCGGTCGCCGACAAGCAGGACGGCACCGACAAGCAGTACTACAAGATTCACCGCACCAAGGGTCACGACCTCCAGTGCTGCAAGAAGGTCGAGCAGCTTGTCTAGCAGCAAAAGGCTGAGTACGAGCGACGCGACAAGGAGAGGGCCCAAGGAGGCGCTGGAGAATCTGGCAAGAAGCGCGCCGGCCGGGGAGGACGCCGCGGCAAGGCCAAGCAGCGGCAAGGAGACAGACCTCCCCGCGGCCGCGACAAGGATGAAGATGACGATGACGATGAAGACATGGATGATGTTGAGACCAGCGAACAGGAGTTCCAGAAAGCCACAGAGGTCTTGTGTGTTCACGGCGGTGCTTCTCTGCATACTTCGCATCGTCAACTCAAGCAGTGGGTGCGGGAAGTCAATGCAGCAGAACCACCTGTCGAGTCACGCAAGCTTCTGAAATGGTCCAGCACGCCTATCATCTTTGATATTAAGGACCACCCTGACCGCACAACTGCGGTCGGGTGCTTGCCGATGTTGGTTTCACCAACTATCCGCAACCTCAAGGTCACTAAGATGTTAGTTGATGGCGGGGCCGGCTTGAACCTGATCTCCTCCGCTGTACTCCAGAAACTCTAGATCCCTGACAGCGAGCTTGAAGAGACCGGCACATTCCAAGGAATTAACCCGGGAAGGAGCAAGCCGAAGGGGAAGGTCACGTTGCCAGTGACATTTGGCAGCGAGCTCAACTTCAGGACTGAGAGGGTCACTTTTGACGTTGCCGATATTCCATTGCCTTACAATGGGATACTTGGCCATCCAGCACTCGCCAAGTTCATGGCAGCCTCTCACTACGCGTACAACATGCTGAAGATGCCAGGCCCGATAAGCGTCATCTATGTCCCTGGCGACAAGAAGGATGCTCTTATCTGCGCCGACAAGATCTACCGGGAAGCCGCAGCCGCAACAGACCGCAAGTCACTTGCCGCTGAAGCTCCCGGGGGGAAGAAGAAGACCAAGTCCGGCAAGAGTTCTGATGCCCACTCCGGCAAGCGCACCTCTTCGGAGTGCTGCGCTGCCGTCGAGGACGCACCATCGAGCTCCACCGGCAAGTGTAAGAAGACAATGGCAGCTCCACCAGAGACGAAGAAGGTGTCCGCCAAGGAGGACGGCACTGGTGGTACATTCACCATCAGTGCCACTCTCGACCCTAAATAGGAAAGCGCGCTCATTGCTTTCCTGCGGGCGAATGTCGACGTGTTTGCGTGGCAACCGTCTGACATCCCTGGTGTTCCCAGGAAAGTAATTGAGCACCACCTTGCCATTTGTCCTCATGCGCGGCCCGTCAAGCAGAAGGTCAGGAAGCAAGCAGTGGAGCGCCAAGAATTCATTGCAGAAGAGATCAAGAAGTTGGAAGCAGCAGGCCTTGTCAGAGGAGTGCTCGATCCCACGTGGTTGGCCAATCCTGTAGTCGTGCGCAAGGCGAACGGAAAATGGAGACTTTGAATCGATTTTACCGATGTTAACAAAGCTTGTCCCAAAGACCCATTTCCTTTGCCGCGCATTGACCAGATTGTTGACTCCATAGCCGGATGTGATTTGCTTTCATTTATTGACGCATACTCAGGATACCATCAAATCTTCATGGCAGAAGAGGATGAGGAGAAGACCGCATTCATTACTCCATGTGGCACGTACTGTTTCATACGGATGCCTTTCGGATTAAAAAATGCTGGCTCAACATTTGCAAGAGTAGTCCATGTCGCTCTTGAGCCACAAATACACAGAAATGTAGAAGCCTATATGGATGACATAGTGGTCAAGAGCAAGGACAAGGCAACTCTGATCCAAGATTTAGACGAGACCTTTGCAAATCTGCGCAAGATCAGCCTCAAGCTCAACCCAGAGAAGTGTGTGTTTGGAGTTCCCTCCGGCAAGCTTCTCGGGTTCTTCGTGTCTCAGCGGGGAATTGAAGCCAATCCCGACAAGATCAAGGCCATTGAGCAGATTGAAGCACCAAAGCGCATCAAGGATGTACAAAGACTTGCCGGTTGCGTGGCTGCTCTTAGCAGGTTTATCTCTAGGTCTGCTGAGCGCGCCCTGCCATTTTTCAAATTATTGAAAAAGGCAGGTCCAGTGAAATGGACTCCGGAAGCGGAGGCTGCGCTGCAAGACTTGAAGAGATACCTGTCCTCCCCTCCAATACTTGTCGCACCTAAGCCACAAGAGAAGTTGCTGCTGTATATAGCAGCAACCAATCAAGTGGTTAGTGCTGCGTTAGTAGCAGAGAGGGATGCAGATGACGAGCCAGCAACCCCGGCAAGCACATCCAGCGACAAGCAAGGGACTTCCCCGGCAAGCTCTGGTCCCGACAAAGATGGATCCGCGCAGATGCATGAGGAGACACAGAAGAAAATGGTGCAGCGCCTAGTTTACTTTGTCAGTTCCCTTCTGCAGGGGGCTAGGTCAAGGTACTCTGGCGTGCAGAAATTGCTTTTCGGCCTTCTCATGGCCTCGAGAAAGCTGCGCCATTACTTCCAAGCACATGAGATCACAGTTGTCACTCGCTTTCCGCTGAAGAGGATACTACAGAATCCAGAAGCGACAGGCAAGATTGTTGAGTGGGCACTGGAACTGTCAAGCTTTGGCCTCAAGTTTGAGAGAACTTCAACTATCCAGAGCAGAGCATTGGCAGAATTTATAGCAGAATGGACGCCAACACCAGATGAAGAAATTCCAGAAACGAGCATCCCCGTCAAGGAAGCAAGCAAAGAGTGGCTGATGTACTTTGATGGAGCCTTTTCGCTGCAAGGCGCCGGCGCTGGCGTGCTGCTTGTCGCACCCACCGGAGAGCACCTCAAGTACGTAGTCCAGATGCACTTTCCCAAGGAGCAAGCAACAAACAATGCTGCAGAGTATGAAGGCTTGCTTGCCGGCCTCAGGATCGCGGCAGACCTTGGGATCAAGAAGCTCATTGTCAGGGGTGACTCACAGCTTGTCGTCCGCCAAGTAAACAAGAGCTATCAGAGTCCGTTGATGGAAGCCTACGTCGACGAAGTGAGAAAGCTAGAAGAGCACTTTGAAGGCCTACAAATGGAGCATGTTCCAAGAGCTCAGAACGCTATCGCTGATGGCCTGTCAAAGTGCGCCGCACTTAAGTTACCTGTGGAACCAGGGATCTTTGTGCTCAAGCTGACTCAACCATCCGTAACGCCATCAACTGGACAGAGCAAGAAGAGGAAGTTGATTTCTGGTGACTATTTTCCGGCAGAGCTTCCCGAAGCCGCCGCCAAGAAGGTCCCTAAGATCAACGCCAAGAATGCTGAGGAGCAGTCTGCTCCGGCAAGCCCTAGGGTTTGTTCCGTTGAAGCAGAAGCTCCCGACAAGCTTTGCTCCGGCAAGCTTGTCGGGGAACGTCAAGCTCCGGCAGAGACGCAGCTTCTCGCCATAGAAGTGGATGTTCCCGCAGCAGCTGAGACCAACACCAAGAGCGCTGAGGAGCAATATGGTCCGGCAAGCCCTAGGGTTTGTTCCGTTGAAGCAGAAGCTCCCGACAAGTTTTGCTCCGGCAAGCTTGCTGGGGAACGTCAAGCTCCGGCAGAGCCGCGGGTTCTCACCGTAGAAGCGGATGTTCCCGCACCAGCAGATTTGCCTTTAGTCCTTGTTGTTGAGCCACAAGCTCCAGCATGGGCATAGGAGATTGTCCGTTTCCTTCAGACAGAAGAAGCGGAAAGAGTAGCCCGGCAGTCAAGTATGTACCAGTTTGTCGACAAGACATTGTACAGAAGAAGACTCAATGGTGTGAAATTGAAGTGTATTCACCGGGAAGACGGACAAAAGCTGTTGGCAGAGATACATGGAGGCATATGTGGTCACCACATTGGCGCAAGAGCACTTGTCGGCAAAGCATTCCGGCAAGGTTTCTTTTGGCCGACAGCCCTCCAGGATGCAACTGCACAAGTAGCCAAGTGTGAAGCGTGCCAGTTCCATTCCAGGCAGATACACCAACCAGCTCAAGCTCTCCAAACGATCCCTTTATCTTGGCCATTTTCGGTCTGGGGGCTCGACATCCTCGGCCCCTTTCCCCGAGCAGTCGGGGGCTTTGAGTACTTGTACGTTGCAATCGACAAGTTCACAAAGTGGCCGGAAGTGGAACCAGTGAGGAAGGTGACAACACAGTCAGCGGTCAAGTTCTTCAGGTCGATTGTTTGCCGCTTCGGGATCCCTAACAGGATAATCACCGACAACAGTACGCAATTCACGAGCCGCACCTTCATGCAGTATGTCCAAGATCTTGGCGCCAAGGTCTGCTTCGCTTCTGTTGCTCACCCGAGAAGCAACGGTCAAGCGGAGAGGGCAAATGCTGAAGTGCTGCGTGGGCTCAAGACCAGAACTTTCGACAGGCTGCACAAGTGCGGAAAAAACTGGATCGAGGAGCTGCCGGTGGCTCTTTGGTCGATCAGAATGACGCCAAACCGAGCCACTGGACAGACACCTTTCGCTCTAGTCTATGGAGCAAAGGCAGTTATCCCCACAGAACTCGTATACGGGTCACCTCCAGTGCTCGCTTATGATGAGCTCGAGCAAGAGCAGTTGCGACAAGATGACGCGCTGCTCCTTGAGGAAGACCGTCTTCAGGCTGTTGTGCGAGCTGCTCGCTACCAGCAAGCTTTGCGCCGCTACCATAGCCGCAAAGTTAATGCCAGAAGTTTCGAGGAAGGCGACCTTGTTCTTCGGCGTGTTCAGTCCGCCAAGAATTCCAACAAGTTGACGCCGAAGTGGGAAGGCCCTTACCGAGTGAAACGAGTCACTAGGCCTGGCGCTGTCCGTCTTGAGACCGAAGATGCCATTCCGGTGAGCAACTCCTGGAATATTGAGCATCTTCGTAAGTTTTACCCGTAAGGCGCGGTTGCAGGAACCTGTTCTAGCAACCACCTTTTGTACAAGTCTTGCCGCTGTTGCATGTAATCCTTTGTACAAAGCTGGGCGCAGACCCCGTGCATAAGTAAAGCTCATGTGCTCCGCACATCTTGTCAATTTCATGCTTTCTATTTTTTGCATGTGTTATCTGACACTTTGTGCAGCACCTACTCCCCGGTAAGCAATAACGAGCCGTAAGGCTCCATGTCTTTATTTTCTCTTCTTTCTTTTTTCTCAAGGAAAGGAAGGTTCCCTCGCCCACAAGTTTGCCGGGGGGGGGGGGGAAGGAGAAGATAATGGTATGGGCCAGGCGCCGTTCAAGAAAGTTTCGCCTTGCCGGGAAGCAAACAACAGAAAAGCTAAGTTGCCAAAGTTTGAGCAATCAGATTTTTTAAATTTTTTAAGTTATCTCCCTTGAACAACCGCACTTTGTATGGAAAACCTGTGTGCGGAGGAACCAACTCGTAGCTAGTTGCGCCCTTACTTTGTTTCGAGTCCGCTCAACAACTTAAGTGAGCTGCAACTAGTTGCGACAAGGTTTCTTGTCGGTAGCGGCACCGCCAGCAGGCTGCTGACGTCCCACACTCAGCGCTCGCGGCTCAGGTGCCTGCACCGGCAAGTTCCCTAAAAGCGTAGGGCAAAAACATACAAAGGAAGGAATCAAGTAAAGGGAATAACATTGCAATCATTACCCAAAATAAAGTTATATTACAAAGATAGCTTGTCGCGGCTCTAACAGATTGTTTTCATAACATGACAAACAACGACAAGAAAAGAAGAAATGGGCGGCCTAATCTACGCGATCGCCCTCGATCCTCTTGATCCCGCTCACCTTGTCCACAATGGGTGCGACAAGGGCCTTGAGCGCCTCCAGATCAGCATCCGGCGGCAGGGTCTTGAGGACGTTAGTGAGGTTGAGGCCCGGATTGCGGAAGGCCACCTTCACCAACACTTTCTGAAGAGCTCCCGCGCAGATCTTGCGCGACTCGTCGGCCAGTTGCTTTGGGATCCTCTCCCGGAGTCGCTGGAGGGCCGTCGCTACGCCCTTGAAGAACAAGGCGAGCTTGGCGTTGGGTTGGAGGTTCTCGTCGGAGGGATACCCGAGGTCCTCCATCCCCAGCTGTGCCAGCTCCTTGTCAATATCTGCGGCAGCACTCACGAGGCTCTCCGTCCAGTGCTCCACATTCTCCCTGAAGGCATTCTGGGTGGCGGCAACACTTTCCAGCAGCGCCTTGTCGGCCTTGATCTCCTCCTTCAAGGCTGCCTCCTGCTTCTTGGCGCCGTCCAGCGGCTTGGTCAAAGCGGTCAACTTCAACTCAAGATCTGCATTGGAGTCCTTGGCGGCGCTGAGCTCTTTGCCCTTCTCGGCGAGATCGACCTCCAGCTGCGCCACCTTCGTCTCCAACTCCTTCTTGGCGGCCTCAGCGGCGGCAGCATCCTCTGCTTGCTTGAGGGCTCCGCCGAGTTTTTCCTCGCGCGCGGCAAGCTCCTCCTCGTGGGCGTCAAGATTGACCTTCCGCTGCGCCAGCTCGCCCTCTTCCACGGATAGCTTCATAGCGGCAAGTCACTGTTGCTCTTCGACTTCGGCCTTCTCGAGGAGGAAGGCCTTCTGCGCTTCGTCGAGTTGCTCCCGCTCCTCTGCCAAGGACCGACGAGCTTCCTGGTGGAAGCCCCGGAGCTCCTCCGCGCGCTTCTCGATGTCTACTCCCGCCTTCGCGACAAGCGCCTCGCGGGAGTCCAGTTTGGCTTGCCGCGCGCGGTAGAGCGACAACAACTTCCGCAGCAGCCGCTCTTCCTCAGGCTCGTTGCTGCTGCTGCTGCTCGGCGCGTCAACCAGCGTCAGCCCCGCGGAGGCAAGCACTTCCCCGTCGAAGATCTCTCCCTCGACCGGCGCCCTGGAGCTTGACGCCCAGGGGAGGTTGATGAAGACGCCTTCGCCGGCCTTCAGGTAGACGCCTGGCTGGGGCTCTTCGGAGCCTGGCGCTGCGGCAGCGGCGGACGGGTCGGCGGTCGGTGTAGCGCCTGGCGCTCCTGCGGCCTCAGGGTCGTTAGTGCGATCGCCTGACCCCTCGCCAGTTACTGTGGCGGTAGCCTTGGCGGCCTCTATGTCGGCGGGATCACCATCACCGGCTGCTTCTTCGGCGGCAACCTCGGTCTCCATCGGCTCTGTAGCAGATGGGTCTGACAGCCGGAAAGGGGAGAAGAGTCAAGCAAAAACCCAAGAAGATCAAAAGAAGAAGAACCCAAGGGAAGCCTTGCAGCGAAAGGATTACCTGTGCCGGGTTCTGCAGTCGTGGTCTCCGCCGTCGGGGGGCCGCTGGTGCTGTCCCTTGCCGGAGAACCCTCCCTTGCCGGAGACTTCTCCCTTACCGAAAAACTCTCCCTTGCCGGAGAGCTCTCTCTTGTCGGGGGATTCTCCCTTGGCTCCTGGTGAGGCTGCTCTGCTCCTACACAAACCAGCAGTTAGATATCAGCAAAAACAGAATATCCATGCGCACCCCACAGCGGAAAGCAAACCATATACTTACGCTGGGGGCTGCTCTGGAGAAAAGTTGTCGGGTCCGGCAAGGTTGTCTCGGGCGCACCCCCCCGCTGTCGCAGTAGGTTCGTCCTTGATGACAATCACCGGGACCTTGGCTCTCTTTGCTGCTCTCTAGGCCAGAGTCCTAAAGAGGAACAAGTTCAGAAAAAAGCAAATGAGATACCAGACAAACAGCAAGGATTGAAGAACAGCAAGTACAGCAAGAGAAGCTTACTCTTCTTCTTCTTCCTCGTCGGAGCTGAACGCGGAGAAGTCGAAGTTCGGCGCGCGCCCAGCGCGAGGAGGCGGAGGAGAAGCTTCCCTTGGCCGCTTGGCGGGAGCAGTGGTGGCGGTTTGAGGCGACCCCGCTCCAGCTATCGTCGCGGCATGAGAAGCGGCAGGAGCAGAAGCGGTGGTCCGGGAGGGCCTCGCTCCAGTTGTCGTCGCAGCTTGAGATGCTCCCGCGGCAACAGTGTTTGCCGCGGTGGAGCGTGTCACGCGGCGCGGCGACTATTGACCCGCTTGCCGCTCCGCTACGTCACCGGCCTAGCGGAGACGCCTTCTTGGTGGGGATGGAGGCTCTGCTTGCGGCGAGCTGTCTGAAGATGAAGTGGAAGACGAGTTGATCTCCAGCGAGCCGCTCGTATCCTTGGCGGGCTCGCTCGACTCGACGTTCTGCCCGGCAAGCTCTTTCTCGCCGGCAGGCTCCCTTCGCTCGGCACGGCTTGCCGCCTCTGCTGCATCTGCCTCCTCCACGGTGAATCCAAATTCGCCCGCGGCTGCGGCTGCCGCCGCCTCTTCCAGCCTGGTGGCGATGAGTGCCATCTCCGCATCGGTGGTGTCACAGGTGAGGCCATCCTTCTCGTCGGAGCGGATCGGCACTTCTACCAAGCCATCAAAGAACTGCTGCACGACGTCGTATGCAGGCTCCTGCCAAGTTGGCACAATTCCATGCGAGTCGCACTCTGGCATCATTGCACGGATGTGGTCGAGCGAGGAATTGTTGCATAGCGGAACGACACCCCCCGGCAACCTGAACACTTCGGGATGTTGGGGGTCATACTTGAACAGTTCTTGGAGCATCGCATTGAGCTCCAGAACAGTAAAGTTGTAGTTGAGGCCCGGTCGCAGCCTCATGATATCAGCCGCATTCTTGAACTCCCAAGTGGGTCTCCCCCGTTCCTGTAGGGGGCCGATGCGGCGGCGAAGAAAATCTGCGCCAACGGCGCCTACAGTGAGCCCGGCAAGCCTGAGGCGCAGGATCCGGGTGACAGCAATCTTCAGCCTGTCGTCTTCCGGGGCCACGTCACTCCAATCGCTGCCGCATGCTACTGGGGTTTGGCGCCGGGCGGTGAATGGCTGCGGGTTCTCCTCGTCAATCCAGCACCAGTCTGCCCTCCACTCCTCCCACTTGCCGCGGAATTCTCCCTCCAGATAAGTTTCCTTCTTGACGGCCCTTGAGATCCAGGCGATTCCGCCGGATAGAGGCTCTCCTCTCTCTACTCGGGGTATGAAGAAGTGGCGAAAGAGGGCTACATTGGGATGGACTTCGACAAAGTTTTCGCAGAGATGCGCGAAAACTGCCATGGTTTGAACGGCATTGGGGGTGAAGTCAAGGAGGTGGAATCCATAGGTATTCATGATGTCGCAGAAGAATTCAGAGAAAGGCGGGCAGAGCCCGTAGTAGAAGAACAAAGCGAAGAAAGGGTATCCATTTGGAGCCTTCTTCCAAGCGGCGGCAGGAAGTACCTTCGTGCGCGGATGCGCTCGCGTCTCCGCCAACCAGAAGAGGTAGTAGTTCTCCCTCAGCTCCCTCGCGGCAAGCTTGGGGGGGAAGACTGCCCGCTCCTTCCGCAGCGCCGCAAGCCGCTGCGCCTCGGTCGACTTCACGACCTTCCCCTTGTCGGCTTTTGGAGCCAGGGCGGAAGTAGTGGAGGAGGTCGACGGCGTTGGTGATGCTGGTGGCGAAGGGGGGCGGAGCGCTGCTCTCTTTCGGCTTTGGGAAGACGAGGGAGCGGCGGAGATTTCTGAGATTGGAAGCAGCAACGGGCGAATGGGCGGACTGCCCCTGTTTCCCCTGCTTATAAAGAGGGAGGGGGCGGACGTTCCGCATTTCCGAATAAAGTAACCACCCACGATCTCTCCCACGACGCCGCATTCAACGCGTGCCTTTCGGGGAGGGCGCGGTGGATACGGAGAAAGATACGGCGTAACCTAGGCCGCGCGTGCGCGTGCCCTGTTTTGGGCCTGGCCCAACAGCGCTCGGCACCGTGTATGGCCCAGGCCCGGGGGCTCCTGTCGGTGTACTAGAGTAGGGGTACCCTAGTATCCCAAACTTGTGCACGGGCAGTCGCAGCATCCCGCGGCAAGGCTTGCCAGGTGACCGCCAAGGTCCTCCATGGTTCCCCTGGAGCCATTCAAAGAGACAAGACCCCGGCAAGAGGAGCTTGCCAGGAAGGCCAACCAAGGCACTTCAAGACCCCGGCAAGAGGAGCTTGCCGGGAAGGCCACCCAAGGCATCTCAAGGAACTTGCCGTGGCACGCCACGCGTCCCGGCAAGGCCCGGTGAGCGACAAGCTCCCGGACGCGACAAGACAACGACCGCGGCAAGGCGCTTGCCGCGGCAAGCCACCACTCTGTGCCGGCGCTCCAGCACATCCGCCAACGTGTCGCTCTGGGACCCTTCCAGGCGTGCGTGGCGGGCGGCTGTGCAGCCAGCGGTGAGCGATGGCAAGCGGCGCTGACAAGATTGCCATCGTGGCGAGCGGTGGCGTCCCTGACGGTCCCTTTTACATTGTTTAGGCGACGCAGACGGGCATTTAAGGCCCTTGTCCCCTGCCGTCAGGGTTAGGTATGATACACTGTAGCAGGTAGCTGTACCAACCGCAGCACCTTTTCCATTTTTACCCCTGTCTAAGTTGCCACCTGTCGGTGACCCCTTGAGCATATAAAAGGAGGCCCATGCGCAACATAGGGGGGGGGGGGTTCGAACACTCACGCTCGGTCTCGTTAGCTGCTGGAGTGTACTGTAGCACTCCGCACTCCCGAGCAAGAACTCAATACAAACCACAAAGAAGGAGTAGGGTTTTACGCATCCGTGCAGCCCGAACCTGGGTAAATCGCTCATGTGTTTCGCCTTGATCCGCTCTTTGCACGACCTCCGCCCCCGCCGAACCGAAAGGGACTCGGCCCGCCGGTCCCATAGGTGTTCGTGGATCAGTCCCCCGACACATGAACCTAATGAAAATATTAATGATGATGTTCATGATGATGCTCAACCTAGTAATGACAATGATGTAGAAATTGAACCTGCTGTTGATCTTGATAACCCACAATCAAAGAATCAACGTTATGATAAAAGAGACTTTGTTGCTAGGAAACATGGTAAAGAAAGGGAACCTTGGGTTCAGAAACCCATGCCTCTTCCTCCAAAACCATCCAAGAAAAAGGATGATGAGGATTTTGAGTGCTTTGCTGAAATGATTAGGCCTATCTTTTTGCGTATGTGATTAACTAATGTGCTCAAAACAAATCCTTATGCTAAATATATGAAGGATATCATTACTAATAAAATAAAGATACCGGAAGCTGAGATTTCCACCATGCTTGCTAATTATACTTTTAAGGGTGGAATACCAAAGAAACTTGGAGATCCCGGAGTACCTACTATACCTTGCTCCATTAAAAGAAATTATATTAAAACTACTTTATGTGATCTTGGAGCCGGTGTTAGTGTTATGCCTCTCTCTTTATATCATAGACTTGACCTGAATAAGCTGACACCTACCGAAATATCTTTGCAAATGGCTGATAAATCAACTACTATACCTGTTGGTATTTGTGAGGATGTGCCTGTTGTGGTTGCAAACGTTACTATTTTAACGGACTTTGTTATACTTGATATTCCCGAGGATGATAGTATGTCTATTATTCTTGGAAGACCTTTTCTTAATACTGCAGGGGCTGTTATTGATTGCAACAAAGGCAATGTCACTTTTCATGTTAATGGTAATGAGCATACGGTACACTTTCCGAGGAAACAACCTCAAGTTCATAGTATCAACTCCATTGGAAAAATTCCATCGATTATAATTGGAGGTTTTGAATTTCCTCTTCCTACTGTCAAAAAGAAATATGATATACTTATTATAGGGATGTGCATATCCCCGTTGAGGTAACTTAGTGTTATTCGAAATTTCTTCGGTTTCATGATTATCGGAATGAGTTTGTTAACAAGACTTGATCAACCTTGTTAGTGGATTCTTTTTGATGAGCATGAGATGGATGAAACTAGAAGCACCACCTTCTGTACCTTCTCTTTATTTTTTGTTAATTAGTAGAAATAAAGTAAAAATAGTATTTTTCTGTCTGTTTCCTGACTTATCCGTGCAATATAAAAATATCCCGAAAATAAAAGTCCTCAGAATGACATGCCAATTTAATATGATTTTTTCGGGAATATTTGAGGATTTACTGTGCAAAAATTACCGTGGGAGGAGCTGCCACCTGGCCCCGAGGGTGGTGGGCGCCCCCCCTTAGGGCACGCCCCCCTGCCTCGTGGTCCCACGATGGCCCTCCTCCACTTATCCCAGCACCCATCTTCTTCCTTTGTCTCACACAAACTCGAAAAACCAACTCAAGCACGAGTTCCAGCCACTTTTGCTGTGATTTTTGATCTCCTTGCTCAAAGCACCTCTCGCAAAACTGCTTGGGGAGATTGTTCCTTGGTATGTGACTCCTCCATTGGTCCAATTAGTTTTTGTTCTAGTGCTTTATTCTTTGTAAATTTTTGCTGCATAGGTGACCATGTTCTTGAGCTTGCATGTCAAATTTATATGGTTCCAAGTAGTTCTAATGCTTGATTTAGGCTCTAGGCACTTGTAGGAGTAGTTGCTATCAGTTTTATTGAAGTTGGTTCACTTTTGTTTGAAGGTACAAAAAATTTCAGATTATTTCAGAATAATAATGAGGAGACTTTTGAGGGGTTCATCGAGCCGAAGCTCAAAGGATAAACAAAATGAAGAAGCTCAGAGGCCCAAATATAATTTGCCTCGTACCGCGGAGATCCGGCCGTGTGAATGGCCTTCTGATAATTTCTTGAGAGAGGCCGGGATTTATGAGGATTTCTATTCATTGATTAAGAATGCTGGCCTCACCGACTTCGTCCGCGACCAACATCCATAGTATCTCTTACTCACAAATACCTTTGTGCAAAACTTCTACTTTTTCCCTAAAGAGTCACCTCCTTCAGTAGAGTTTCATCTATATGACGTTGTGAAGAAAATGCCATTGTCTGAATTTTGCGCAGTCTGCAACATACCTCCTGATGGTATCTTAGAGGAACCACCTCGTAAAGAGTTGGAACCATTTATTAACCTTATCTCTATGGGAGAAACCAGGAAGGTTTCTGATGCAAGAATCACTAGCATACATTTTCCTGTGTTACGCTATTTTGCTTTATTTGCTAGTCGATGCTTGATTGGTCGTGGGAACTGTGGGAACCTTAGTGTTCCTGATATTATTATTTTGTTCCATGGTTTATACAGTGAAAACACTGTCAGTATGGGCGGAATTATTGCTAGGAGGTTGAGTCTGAACCGTACTAAAGGCCCCATCTTTGGAGGCATCTATGCTTCTCGCCTTGCTGCACACTTTAATATAGCTATTAGGCATTATGAGAAAGAAGAAAAATTGCTGCCTAATGCTTATCTAGACTATAAGAGCATGATAGCTCATGATTTTCATGTTAAGGACAGGAATGGAGAGCTCAAATATAAGTTATACTTTGATAAACATTATCCTGAAACTATTACGTTGCCTGCTCCTTCTTTTTTTAATTTTGTAGGACCCTACCTCGTTACATGGGCTGCCGTCCAAGCTTACAAGAATCCTACACCAGCCCTGGAACAGGAACCACAAGATGACCCTCCACGACAATCTGTTTATTCTTGGGATCCAGGGATGACTCTCAGCCAGTGGCAGTCAAAGTCTTCTTCTTCATCACAGTATGATCCCAACTATTCTTCGTTGCAGTACGACCCCAGCTACACCTATGGGTATCCGCCAGGCTATCCTTGGCAATAGACCAACTTAGGCCAAAAGCCTAAGCTTGGGGGAGTACATATTTCTCACCGACATTACATTTATGCTCACACACACTCATTACTAGATGTCGGTGCTCATACTCTTTCACTGTAATATCCATGCTAGTTTATTTTCTTTTTCCTGCTTACTTCTTGTGTGTTTGTTAAACGTTAATAAAAACAAAAAGAATTAGTAGTGGTTTACTTTTCTACTGTAGTAGTAGTAATTAAAAAGAAAACCCAAAAATATTTCCCGTTCTTCTTTTGCTTGTTGGGAGCTTTCCCGCGTAAATAGTTTTATTTCTTTTCTTTTATTTGGGGGTCAGTAGGAGAAGACCATAATTAAATTGTTGAAGTGGCTCTTATATGCATTATTGTTGATTTAACCAAGAGCCCATATTGCCTTGTCTTCTCATGTTTATTGAATGCTCACAGATTCCAGCTTAGTCTAATGCACGTACACTCTTATTATTATTCACACCGTTCGGTCGTGCAAGTGGAAGGCAATTATGATGATATATGATGGACTAACTGAGATGAGAAAAGCTGGTATGAACTCGACCTCTTTTGTTTTTGTAAATGTGATGAGCCCCTCGTTCTTGATTCAGCTTATTATGAATAAACATGTTTGCAATGACAATTAGAGATCGTAGTTGCTTGTGCCATGCTTGATTAGCTATGAGTTATAATGGTTTACCTTGTGGGCCAACATGCTATTGAGATGATTATGATGTGGTATGATGGGGTGGTATCCTCCTTTGAATGATTTAAGTGACTTGACTTGGCACATGTTCATGCATGTAGTTGAAACAAATCAACATAGCCTTCACGATATTTATGTTCATGGTGGATTATATCCTACTCATGCTTGCATCCAATGTTTATTAATTTTAATGCATGTACATGGCTATTGTCGCTCTCTAGTTGGTCGCTTCCCAGTCTTTTGCTAGCCTTCACTTGTACTAAGCGGGAATACTGCTTGTGCATCCAATCCCTTAAACCCTAAAGTTATTCCAGATGAGTCCACCATACCTTCCTATATGCGGTATCTACCTGCCGTTCCAAGTAAATTTGTATGTGCCAAACTCTAAACCTTCAAATAAACATTCTGTTTTGTATGCTCGAATAGCTCATGTATCAACCAAGGCTGTCCTTATCTTTCGTGTTAGGCGGGTTATTCTCAAGACGAGTGGACTCCGCTCCTCACTCACGAGAAAATGGATTGTCACCGGGATGCCCAGTCCCATGCTTTATGCAAACCAAATCAAAATTAATTGCAAACAAAACTCCCCCTGGGACCTGATGTATGTTGGAGACACTCGTTGTTTCGAGCAAGTCATGGATTCATGCTTGTTGGTGGAGGGGGAGTATAAACTTTACCATTCAGTTTGGGAACCGCCTATAATGTGTTTAGCATGGAAGATATGGCCATCTCTTAGTTGTTACGTTGACAATGAAAGTATACCGCTCAAAATGCAATTTATCTCTATTTCAAAACCAAGTTCTAGCACCTCTACAAATCCCTACTTCCCTCTGTGAAGGGCCTATTCATTTACTTTTATGTTGAGTCATCACCCTCTTATTAAAAAGCACTAGCTGGAGAGCACAGCTGTCATTTGCATTCATCACTATTAATTTATATTGGGTGTGACTATGATTGGATCTCCTTTACCATGAATTACAATGTCTAGTTAGTCCTTGATCTTTAAAGGTGCTCTGCATTTATGTTTTGCGGTCTCAGAAAGGGCTAGCGAGATACCATCTTGTTATATCATATTATGATTGTTTTGAGAAAGTGTTATCATCCGAGATTTATTATTATGACTTGCTAGTTGATTATGCTATTGATATGAGTAATTATGAGACCTGAGAATTATTGCAAATGTGGTTAGTTATGATCTATGCTGAAAACTTGAATGCTGGCTTGACATAGTTACAACAACAAGAGAAAACAGAGTTTGTAAAAGTTTTTCTTTCTTTCTTTCAGTTTGTCAACTGAATTGCTTGAGGACAAGCACGGGTTTAAGCTTGGGGGAGTTGATACGTCTCCGTCGTATCTACTTTTCCAAACACTTTTGCCCTTGTTTTGGACTCTAACTTGTATGATTTGAATGGAACTAACCCGGACTGATGCTGTTTTCAACAGAATTGCCATGGTGTTGTTTTATGTGCAGAAAACAAATATTCTCGGAATGACCTGAAACTCCATGGAACATCTTAGAAAAATAATAAAAATCCTCGCCAAAGATGAAGGCCAGGGGGCCCACACCCTGTCCACGAGGGTGGGGGGTGCGCCCCACTCTAGGGCGCGCCCCCCTACCTCATGGGCCCCCTGGATGCCCTCCGACGCCAACTCCAACTCTATATATTTGCTTTCGAAGAGAAAAAAACCAGAGAGAAGAAATCATCGCGTTTTACGATACGGAGCCGCTGCGAAGCCCTAAAACCTCTCGGGAGGGCTGATCTGGAGTCCGTTCGGGGCTCCGAAGAGGGGGATTCGTCGCCGTCGTTATCATCAACCATCCCCTATCACCAATTTCATGATGCTCACCGCTGTGCGTGAGTAATTCCATCGTAGGCTTGCTGGACGGTGATGGGTTGGATGAGATTTATCATGTAATCGAGTTAGTTTTGCTAGGGTTTATCCCTAGTATCCACTATGTTCTGAGATTGATGTTGCTATGACTTTGCTATGCTTAATGCTTGTCACTAGGGCCCGAGTGCCATGATTTCAGATCTGAACCTATTATGTTTTCATGAATATATGTGAGTTCTTGATCCTATCTTGCAAGTCTATAGTCACCTACTATGTCTTATGATCCGGCAACCCCGAAGTGACAATAATCGGGACCACTCCCGGTGATGACCATAGTTTGAGGAGTTCATTTATTCACTATGTGCTAATGCTTTGTTCCAGTTCTCTATTAAAAGGAGGCCTTAATATCCCTTAGTTTCCGATAGGACCCCGCTGCCACGGGAGGGTAGGACAAAAGATGTCATGCAAGTTCTTTTCCATAAGCACGTATGACTATATATGGAATACATGCCTACATTACATTGATGAATTGGAGCTAGTTCTGTGTCACCCTATGTTATGACTGTTACATGATGAACCGCATCCGGCATAATTATCCATCACTTATCCGGTGCCTACGAGTTTTCCATATACTGGTTCTCGCTTATTTACTTTCCCGCTGCTACTGTTACAATCACTACAAAATACCAAAAATATTACTTTTGCTCGTACTACTGTTTTGTTACCGTTACCACCACTATCATATTACTTTGCTACTAAACACTTTACTGCAGATACTAAGTTTCCAGGTGTGGTTGAATTGACAACTCAGCTGCTAATACTTGAGAATATTCTTTGGCTCCCCTTGTGTCGAATCAATAAATTTGGGTTGAATACTCTACCCTCGAAAGCTGTTGCGATCCCCTATACTTGTGGGTTATCAAGATTCTCCGCTCCCTTCATGATGATGCCGAAGCCGACGCCTACCAAGGGGAGAGGGAGCAACCCCTCATCTCGACAAAGGGTAGGTCGTCGCTGGTGGTCTGTGGTGCCGCCTCCACCCCTACACCTCCTGAGACTAGATCCGGTTTTGCCTCCGCACCGCCTATCACCGCCGGAGCCCAAACGCCTGCCCCTCAGGTCCCGATGCTGTCGGGCCTCAAGCTTCACAAGCGAAAGGTGGAGTACTTCGTGGTGGACCAGTAGGTGTTTCGAGCTTCGCTTTATCCCTACCGGTACTTATTATTTCCTGACACTCGCCCTTGGTTGATCAGGCCGGCTTCCTCGGCGAAGAAGAGGAAGGAGAATACGGCGGCCGTGCCTCCCTCCGTAGAGAAAGGAGGCAGCAGCGCCCGCATCTCCCTAGCCCGGTCGTCCTCGCGGGGCCAAGAGGAACATCGCCGCATGGAATCAGCCCCCATGGCCCCGCTGGCTCCGGAGGTGCCGACGCTTGGCGCGGCTGGCAAGGTCCTAGCTGCTCCAGGGCCCGCGGTCTCCCAAGCCCTGGTGATGGCGTCACTTCCTTCCACTGCTGCACCTCCACTCCATGATTCTTCTGCTCTTGCTGTTGTCTTGGAGCGTGCCCTTTCAGAGATGACCCAACTGCAGGCGGATCTCCTGAGCGCTGACCCGTGCCTGGTGGCCGGGCATCTGGAGTTGGCCTCCGGCTGGCTTCATTCTGACCTAGTGGTTCGCGCGGTGCTGGGCCAGGCTATCGCGGCTTCCAAGAGGGAGAAGCAAGGAGCCACCGGCGCTGCAGCCTATCACGAGGCGGCGTTGAAAGATGCCAAAGCCGCTCGTGACCTCTGCCAAGCGCTGGAGGGCGAGTTGCAGAGCCTGCGCGACAAGCACGCCGAAGAGGTACGCCGCCACCAAGAAGAGGAGGAGGAGATGAAGGCCTGGGAGCAAGTCGTCAAGAGCCGTGATGCTGAGCTGGCTGAGCTGGGGAAGAAGCAGGCTGCCGAGCACAACCGGTTGGAAGAGTTGGAGCAGAAGATGGGGATGAGGGAGGCCGATCTTGACGCCAAGGCACTAGTCTTGGCTGAAGACCACGTGGCCTTCGCCGATCTCGAGAAGAGATCTCGCAAGGCGCTGAGGACGCTCTACGAGCACGACCTGGAGGAGCCACTCGACACCGACGAGGACGGCCCCGCCCAGCTGCTTCCTCTCGTGGTGAAGGCGCTTGAGGGGCTCGTCGATGGTCTCGGTCCCATGGCGGAGGCAGAAGCTCGCGTCCTGTCTTCAGCCACACTGACTCGCGTCCTCAGCCATCTGTACCTCCGCGACCCCAACACCCGCCTTGACGAGCTGCTGGAGCCTGTGGCTGAAGATCACTGCGAAGCCGCCGCCTCAGCTGTTCAAGGTCAAGTGGAGGCTTTGCTGGGGAATTTCCGCGGCTTTGTCTCCGATCCTCTGTCTGGCGATGCCGCGGATCCTGCGGCTGAAGGTGAGAACATTGTCGCCCACAGGGGAGCACCTTCCGCAGGCGATGGCGATATCAAGGGGTGACCTGCGGCTATTCTTCCCGTTTCGTTCCTGCAACATATATCAGGCCTCGTGGAGGCGTTTAGACTTTTCATTTGGTATTGTGAGAACAATATGCTTGTAATATTTTCTTCGATATTTTGCGTTTTCCTTCCTATTTTCTTTATTCTGCGTCGGCAGAGCCCGGCCCCGTGCATACCTCATCCGCCATTGGGCCGACCGAAGACCAGGACGAACCAAGGAGTGAGGGGCTACGTGACCAGTTAGGCTCCTGAGTCGCGATGCTCAGGAGTCCCCCTGACATGCAAACAATTTCCATACCTGCCCTCGTCGAGGCCTCGGGAGGGGCGCGCGACGCCCAGGTCCGGGGGACCTTGTTGGGCGGCGTGCGCTTGGGCGTAACCCGAGCGTAGCCCCTTCGTGTGGCTCTCCCGAGGGGAGGCGTTGTGGTGAGGCTGGGCGCTGAGCTCTGGGCTCCCTGAGGTTGGTATGACCGTGGGGCCGCCCTCAGCTGTTTATCACCAGCGCGGAGCATAATGCTTCCGCTTGTGCACGGGTATAGCCACTCCTCAGTAGTGTCATCAGCCAGCACGGAGCATGGTGCTTCCACTTGGGTGTGGGATGGCCCCCCCTCCGGGAGGAGCCCCTGGGGCGTGTACAACCCTGCCCTGACACGTGGCTTGCACGGTAGGGCTGCGTGGTGTATCTGGGCACTCGTGAGCCAGTGCGGGACTCACGAGGCCCTACCTCAAGGTGGGTTGCGCCTGGTCTTGAGTCTTGGTGACTGTATGTCCCTGCAAGGCGGTTAGATGCAAGCACTCTACGTCCTCTGGTCTCGGCCCTCGAGCGAGCTCAACTACCGCTGGTATGCTAGGTCGCGATGCCGTGGTCAAGGCCAGGGGGTGAGGGCTGGAAAGACAGTAAGAGCTCCTGAGTCGCGATGCTCAGGAGCCCTCCTTTTAACATGCAAGCGAATTGCATAGGACTTACAGACCCGTGGTGGGCAGCAATCGAGCGGGTGATAACCATGTGCAGGTTAAGCAGGGAAGGCAAATCAGCTTGGATAAATGCAGGAAGATACATGCCGCCGGGTCCGGCCCGAACGGCTTGGGGATGATGCAGCCCGAGGGGCACCCCCAACAAGGTAAGCTAAATACATAAGCAAAAGGGGTACATGCCACAGGGACGGACCCACGCGGCCTAGGAATAATGCAGCCCGTGGGGCGCTCCCAGCTAAACGAGCTTGGAAGATGTCACCTAGTTCTGTAGACGAAGTAGAGTTGGTGCAGCTGAAGGCGTGCGTTGAAGAACTGACTCCTCATGAGCCGCCAGAACCCTGAGCCTCAGGAAGGCTCTGAGGGTTCGGGAGGTTCCCTGAAGACCGTCTCCATCTCCTCCAGAACGGTGTGGTACCTGGCTTCTTGAGCCGCCAGGACATGTCGCACGCTGCGCTGATAGGACGACGCCACGCTCGGCAAGCCAAAGGGCATACAAACGTAGCTATGCAGCGGGCCCTTGCAGCGGCCCACACGCGAAGGCCAGAAACGCTCCTGAGATGCAGCCCTGTTGAGCCCTGGGACGTCGATGCAGACACGTAGCCCAGCATCCTCGCCAGGATGCAGAGCTGTGCCCCGTGGGCGGCTGTCGCCGCACATGGCTCTTGCTTCTTGCAGTTCCTGGGTGGTCTTGGGGACGAACTCCTGAGTGGTGGGCACTCCTTGCCCTATGCTCTCCTGAGGGTCACGTGCCGCAAAGCACGCTTCCAAGTGGTGCCCAAGCGCCTCCCTCGTGAGGTTGGCAAGGTCTGAGGCTCTCCAGAAGAGAGCCCCCGAGCCCTGCCTGAGGAGGGAGCCGGGTGCGCCTTCCTATGCGACGGAGGGAGGCACCCCTGGAGCGGGCTCTTGTCCTGGCATGGCTTCTGCCGTGATGCCGTTCTCCTGAGGTCCTACACGGCGCGGCTGCTTCTTCTTGGGGATGGCCTCCAGAGGGCCTTCATTTCTGCTGTCAGGGTCGTCGATTGCTGCAGCTTGAAAGGCACGCTCGAGGGAGCACACCGCATCCCTCTCTTCACACGGGACCGTGATGATTCCTCCGCTTCCTAGCATCTTGAGAACGTTGTAGCCGTGATGAGTGACTGCCATGAACTTGGCCAGGGCTGGATACCTGAGAATGGCATTGTATGGCAGGCGGATGTGCGCGACGTTGAAGTTGATGAGCTCGGTGCAGTAGTTCCTGTGCTCCCCGAAGGTGACAGGCAGGCGGACCTGCCCTATCGGCACGGTGGAGCCGTCGGTCACTCCTGAGAAAGGCTTGGTGGGCCGGAGCTGCTCATATGGCACTTGGAGGTTGTCAAACGTGTCGACAGACAGGACGTTGAGCCCAGCACCGCCATCGATGAGGGTCTTGGTGACCTGCACATTGCTGATGACTGGGGAACACAACATAGGGAGGGGCCAGTGATGGCTGCACACTTGAGTTGATCCGCCAAGTTGAAAGTGATGGCGCATTGGGACCACTTGAGCGGGCGCGTGGCCTCGAGCTTGGGGAGCGCAGCGTTCACCTCACGAGCAAATTGCTTGAAGATGCACTGAGAGGCTGGGGCCTGGGCGCCGCCCAAGATGCAGGTGATCACGCGCGGCTCCTGGAAGCCCCCAGCCCCCTCTTCCTGGTGGTGGTCGTCGTTCCTTCTTGGTGGCGGCAGCGGGGGAAGACTGGCGTTGCCCTGGGGCGATCCTCACGAGGTGGGTCCCTCCAGGCGCCCTCACGAGGCTGGTCCTGCCAGCGGTCCTCACAAGGCCGGTCGCGCCACTCCTGGCGCGGGCCACGGTCGTCCCAGTGTCTGCCTCCATGTCCTCCTCTGCGGCCGTAGCCCCGGTCGTTGCACTCGGGGCGTCGACTGTAGCGTCCTTCTCGTATGGATCTAAGCTCTTGATAGTCGCTGGTGTTGTGGGTGTTCAGGTTGTGGAAGGCGCAGAACGGTCGGCCGTTCTTGGAAGACTCGGGCTGATCTCTACCCCGCTTGATGTCGGGCTCCGCTGCGAGCACAGCTACCTCCTTGCGCTTCACGTCCTTGGCCTTGGCCTTCTTCTCCTCCGCGCCCACGGCTGGCGGCTCAAGGAGAGAGAGGCGCCCCTCCTCAGCTCTTGCGCACGTGGTCGCCAGGTTGAACAGCTCCTGAGATGTGCAGAGCTCCTCGTGGATGGCGAGCTCTTCCTTCATCTTGACGTCATGGACGCTGTCGGAGAACGCGGAGATGATGGCCTCGTCCGTGACCTTGGGGATCTTGAGGCGGGTGTTGTTGAAGCGCTGGATGTACTTCTGGAGGGTCTCTCCTGGCTGCTGCCTGATGCGGCGTAGGTCACCCGCGGCCGGTGGGCTGTCGCGAGTGCCCTGGAAGTTGGTGACGAAGCGGTCGCGCATCTCGTCCTAGGAGGAGATCGAGCCGTGCTGCAGGTTCAGGAGCCAGGAGCGAGCTCCATCCTTGAGAGCCATGGGAAACCAATTCGCCATGACCTTTTCGTTGTCATTGGCTGCTTCGATGCTCAGCTCATAGAGCTGCAGGAACTCCGCGGGGTTGGCGGTACCGTCGTAGCAAGGAGGTAGATTCGGCTTGAACTTGCCCGGCCAGGCGACGCTACATAGCTCGGGAGTGAAGGCGCGGCAGCCAGCCATGGTTGCCGTGGCCCGCTTTGAAGGTGGAGCTTGGTCTTGACGAGGTCCGTGCTGCACTGCTACGGGCAGTGCGCAGTCTTGACGAGGTGGCGCGGGGAGCGCAGGTGCAGCTTCTCGCGGCCGCGAAATTTCTTGGCAGCTTCTCTCTTCGCGCGTGGGCGCCAGGCGCGGCGGATCACGTCGCGGAGCCGCGCGCCTTGGTGCCAAGGCGACGTCTTAGGGATGAGGCGGTGGAGGCACACCATGAGCCCCATCGCCCGTGGCTGGTTGAGCGGGAGGCAGAGAGCGGGACGGCGCCGGAGAGCCCCCTGCAGCGCGGACGAGCTCAGCGACGCGGTCGAGCCACTCCTCGTAGAGGTCGTCGACGGGGCGGTAACACAAGAGCTCGTTCACGGCGAGGAGTGCGGCCCGTGCCTCCATGGGAGAGCGGTGCACGTGAGACGAAGAACCAGCAGGGGTCAGCGATGGAGTGGCGGTGCGGCCGTCCTACAGCACTGAAGGATGCAGCAAGGACGCCTATTGCTCGTTCCCCGCCAGGTCGGTGGCTGCATTGGCGGCGGGAACGGAGAACAGTGATGTGGCCCGCCGATGGGAGCCGTCTGAGCGACGCTGGCGGTGAGGACATCCCGACGCTCAGCTCGAGCACGGCGAGCGTACGCCATGGAGACGACGGAGCGATGAACTAATGGAAGGGAAGCTACGGCGCACCCCTATCTGGCGCGCCAAATGTCGCATGTGGGGTTCCGACAAACCCTTAAGGTTCGAACACTGGGGTGCGCGCGAAGTATTTCCTTCCCACCAATCTACGCCCTAGCTCGCTAAGATCTCGCGGATGAACTCGATGAACTCGCAACACAGAAAGACACGAGATTTATAATGGTTCGGGCCACCGTTTTGGTGTAATACCCTACTCCAGTGTGGTGGTGGTGGATTGCCTCTAGGGCTAATGATGAACAGTACAAGGGAAGAACAACCTCCTGAGGTTGAGGTGTTCTTGAGCTTGGTGAGCTTGTATGTGTGAGGATGGTCTGAATGATCCGTCCCTTGCTAAGGTGGTGGCTAGTCCTATTTATATTGGCCCTGGTCCTCTTCCCAAATATCAAGCGGGAAGGGAGCCAACAATGGCGGGCCAATTTGAAGGGGGACAACTAGTACAAGCTATCCTGACAAAAGGGGTCTTCGCCTGCGAAAAGCTCTGTGGTGACGCCGTCTTGGGATCCACGATGACCTCCATCTTGCCGTCCTCTTGGTCTTGGTCTCATTGCACCAATATAGCAACCTTTGCACCAAAGAGGAAATAAGGAAGCTGCGCGCGCTGGCGCCCGCCTGATGTTGTGCTTCACGGCTCACGTCACGAGGGTCTCGTGAGGTTTGCCCCGCCTTGATATCTCCGCTCCTCGTGAGCCTGCCAGGCTAGGCCACTCCAGAGCAAGGTAGTTAGAGTCGGGATTCAGAGTCGGGTCGATTATCCTCAGACAGAATCGAGTCATAAGATCGAGTCGTGGAATCAAGGATTCTACTATATTTACTCAGATAAGATATTTTGTATGCACACAAGAAATTTATATGGATTCTATAGAGTTTTGACAATAAATATGGAGCAAAGAATGCACACATCAATGCTAGTTGTATTCCACTTCTTTTTACGGCTAACCTACCATCTAGCTTGCATGTACGGAACATATATGAGAGGGAAATATATAGAACATTTAAACCTTCAATGCATGAAATTTACTTAGGTTCTTTTTAGAGTGAGTGAATAGTCGATCACTTGTCTATCTGACCTGCAGTGCTAAACCATGAAGGGTCTTGCTCTCCTTCTCCGATCAATCTTGAAGCATCTTCCTTTTCACGCCAATTCCATCCATTGACAAGCTTGATCCTCAATTTTGATCTAGGGTTTCCGAGAGCTAGATCAAAGGTGTCGGCGGCTGGGTGTTTGGGCTTGGGAGGGGAATAAAGATCCATGAGGTATATGAAAAGGGGTTTGGATGATGGCATACTATTCTGCTACAACTAAATAAATGGCTTAGATAAATTAGTAGAATCGTACATAGTCCATAACATAGTCGGGATTGTACAGTTTCGTACAGGATTCTATGATTTGGATCACGACTCAACATGGATTCTACCTGATCCAGATTCATAGTGGGATTTGGATCGACATGCTTCTGTAGGGTCGTGAAGTCGTAGGATTCTACCAGTCGAGTCGGGATTCTGACTAGCTTCCTCCAGAGGAGGCCTTGCGTCGTCCGCCTCGCGAGGCTTGGACCCCCGCTAGGGTCTTGGATGCTTTGTTGGTGAAGATGGGCCGTACGGCCTGCAGGCTCAGCCACACCATGGGCCGTAGGCAGGAAAGTTTGGGGACCCCCGTTCCTAGGACGCCGACAGAAGGTCCCGACTGGCTTCTCGTCGAATATAAAGGGAATAATAAATATTCTAGAGAAAAAGTTCCAGAACCTAAAGTCTCATGACTGCCACTTGATTATGACACAACTGCTTCCGATTGCATTGAGGGGGCTTCTACCGGAAAATGTCCGATTAGCCATTGTGAAGCTATGTGCATTCCTCAATGCAATCTCTCAGAAGGTGATAGATCCAGAAATCATACCAAGGCTAAGGAGTGATGTGGCGCAATGTCTTGTCAGTTTCGAGCTGGTGTTCCCACCATCCTTCTTCAATATCATGACGCACGTCCTTGTTCATCTAGTCGGCGAGATTGTCATCCTGGGCCCCGTATTTCTACACAATATGTTCCCCTTTGAGAGTTTCATGGGAGTCCTAAATAAATATGTCCATAACTGTGCTAGGCCAGAAGGAAGCATCTCCATGGGCCATCAAATAGAGGATGTCATTGGGTTTTGTGTTGACTTCATTCGTGGCCTTAAGAAGATAGGTCTCCCTAAATCGCGGTATGATGGGAGACTGACTGGAAAAGGCACGCTAGGAGCGGACTCAATAATATGCAGGGACGGGCATTCTTGGTCTCAAGCACACTACACAGTTCTACAGAACTCTACCTTGGTGACCCCGTATGTCGATGAACACAAGAACAGTCTGTGCTCCAAACACTCGGAGCAGTGTGACGACTGGATTACATGTGAACACATCATGACTTTCAGCAGTTGGTTGGAAACACATCTCAGAGGTGACAACACTGTTTGTGATGAGCTGTACTCGTTGTCCAGGGGACCATCTTCGACTGTATTGACTTACAAAGGATACGAGATAAATGGGAATACATTTTACATGATTGCCCAAGATCAAAAGAGCACCAACCAAAACAGCTGTGTCCGCTTTGATGCAGCAACCGAGAGGGGAAAGTACACATATTATGGTTACATAGTGGACATATGGGAACTTGACTACGGCCATGATTTTAAGGTCCCTTTGTTTAAGTGCAAATGGGTCAATCTGTCAAGAGGCGGGGGATAGGAAGACCCACAGTACGGAATAACAATAGTGGATCTGAACAATCTTGGGTACACTGACGAACCGTTCGTCCTAGCCAATGATGTGGCACAGGTTATCTATGTGAAGGACATGTCTACCAAACTGAGAAAAAGAAAAGATAAGGAAGCGAATACATCATACGATGAGCCAAAGCGCCACATAGTTCTTTCAGGAAAAAGGGACGTCGTGGGAGTGGAGGGCAAGACAGACATTTCCGAAAATTATGAAAAGTTTCATGAAATTCCTCCCTTCAAAGTCAAGGCTGACCCAAGCATCCTGATAAAGGATGAAGATTATCCATGGTTACGGCGCAATAAGCAAAGCACACAACCGAAGAAAAAGTGAAGACCTTCTCTCCACAACTATTATGATGATACCATGCCAACTTTCAACCTTTTCCTAGTTCATTTGAAATGCATGTTGTAACAGACGAGTTTCCGTATGAAACCCTGATATCTCGAAACAGATTGTCCATTTTGTTGAAATGCTTTGAATGTTGCATTTTATAAACCTCTAGTATTATTGAAACTAAAATTACATATAAAATTGATGCAACTAAAATTATCAAAGTATTTTCTGTTCAAAATCATTAAAAGCAAAAAGTATTTTCATAAAGAACTTTTTTGTTAGAAACTTTAATAGCAAAATTACATAATAAGTAAGTAATTAGAAACAAAATAAAATAAATAAGTTTTTTGTTGTAAGTAGAAATAAAAAAAAATAAATAAAGCAAAAAAGAAAACAAAAAACAGGGAAAAAATAAAAAAATATGCCACCTACTGGGCCTCAACGGCCTGAATACGACTAGAAACCCATCCATGGGCCAGGATTCAGGCCCGCAGAAGGCCCAGTAGGCCCATCAGGCATACCAGTGACAATTAGGCCCAGAAATCCTGCAATGGAGAGGAGCTCGAGAGGGGTGCGACAGTGGGGCTTATAAACCACTGCGCTCCCCTCTCAACTAGCGAGGTGGGACTAAACATTTGGGCACGGGCAGAACTAGGCCTTTGGTCCCAGTTGGTGCTACGAACCGGGACTAAAGGGGGGCATTGGTACCGGTTCGTAGCACCAACCGGGACCAATGCCGTCCTTTAGTCCCGGTTGGTGCCACCAACCGGGACCAAAGGCCGCCGCTTCCCGCCTTTTGGGCTGCTGAAAAGAGACCTTTGGTCCCGGCTGGTGGCACCAACTGGGACTAATGGGGGGCATTGGTCCCGGTTTGTGCCACGAATCGGGACCAATGCCCCGTCTATATAAGCAGGACTCACAAATTTTTCTTTCAGTTTGTCATTCCCCCGCCGCGACGCCGCCAGGCTGCCCCCCTGTCTCGCCGTCGCCATCGTCACCCCTGCCTCTAACGCGCCGCCCCGACGCCGTCCCGCCCTGGACCAACATCATCGCCGCCCCTGCCCCGACGCCGCCGCCCCTGCCTCCTCCTCCTCGTTGCCGCGCACCCTATGAGCGCTGCCCGCCGATCCCCTCCTCCTTCCTGTAATGGCCGCCGCCGCTGCCGCCGCGCCGCCACGCTCCCCATATATTATGTGTAGTTTAGATGTTGTAATTTAGTTGTATTAATTTGGATGTGTAGTTTAGATGTGTAGTTAATGTAGTTGTTGTAATTTAGTTGTATTAATTTAGATGTATAGTTTAGGTTCTTTTGGTGATTTTATTGTTGAATATGCAAATGTTTGTATGTTCATATGCAAAGAATATGTCAATTTTTTCATAGAATTTTTATTTTTTTTTCTGTTGTAATTTTGTTCATAGAATTTTTATTTTGTTCATAGAATTTTTATGATTTTTTCTGTTGTAATTTTGTTCATATAATTTTTATGATTTTTTTGGTTCATAGAATTTTCTTTGTCAATTTTATATATATGTTCATATTGTGTATGCATAGGAAAATTGTGTATGGTCAAAGTCATTTATGTATATGTTCATATTTAGAAAAAAAAGAAGGAGAGAAAAAAGGAAAATAAGAAGAGGAAGAATGAGGAGAAGGACAAGAATACGAAGAAGAGGAGAAATAAATAAGAAGATGAAAAAGAAGAAAAAAAGAGGAGAATATTCTATTTCTTCTTCTTCTCCTCTATTCCTTCTTCTTCTCCTCTATTCCTTCTTCTTCTCCTCTTTTCTTCCTCCTGCTCTATTCCTTTATTCTTCTCCTCTTTTTTTTCTTCTTCTTCCTCTTCTTATTTTTTTATTAGGTATGTCATTGTCGATATACCCCCCTCCCTGATAACTTTTAGTAAGTACTACTTAGAAAGTGTTTAATAGAATTAGTTAGAAATATAATAGAACTAGTTAAACTAGTTTATTTTTAGTAAGTACTACTTTATTCTATTTATAGTAAGTGCTTAGTAGTTGAACTACTTGATTTAATAAAACTAGTTTATTTTACTATAGAAGTAGTTTATTTTTAGCAAGAAAATTAATAGTACTAGTTTATTTTTTTAGTTAAAGCAATTATTCCCACATCGACGTCGATGATGCCTATCCCACATCCTCGTCGTCGACTCGGCGGAGGAGGCCGGCTTGATCAGAGGGGCCATGTCCAGGACTGGGCTCCGTCGGGATGGTTTTGGGATGTGCTACCTTCCGGGGGGCGTAGGTTGGTGAGGAGCCAGCCCGTCGTTGATCTGATCCTTGTTTGGTGGCGGTCGCATGGGCCAGTGACGGTGCCGAGGCTTCCGGACACCACGGAGGTGGTACGTCACCGTGTCAGCGAGGAGGACGAGCACGTCCGTCGCTACATGGTTGCGTTGGAGGGCAGGTTCGACAATACCTGGCAGGTTCGACAATACTTGGCAGGTTCTTCAGGGATCTCACTGGAGCGATCCTGTGATGGTTCCTTCTCTTTGGGTGTCCACCGCCCGTGCCGATACTCGTCGGGCGCTACGGCTCTAGCTGTACTAGCGATGTTATATGTATGATAGTATTCGAGGTGTATTAGTGATAATATTCGACGATGTACGGACGCAAGAGATGATGTAGTTTTTCTTATAATTTAATGCATCCTAATTTGAATACTACTTTATTTTGCGATTTGATTTTTCTTATTGAATACTCAAATTGGAAAATTACTCCTACTTTGAATGCTAAAATTGGAGAGCACTATGCAAGACGTATGCTTATGATTAGTTGATAGCTTATAGGGTTTTTGTTTTCACAGAAATCTAGGAGCCCCCCTCCATCATCCCCGCCATCATCCCCGTCACCGACCCCCCTCCGACCTCGAGGTGAGACCAACCAAATCCTTTTTTTAGAAAGATAATTAAATGATATTTCGGGTTGATTTTAAGTCTGTCGAGTCTCCACCATATATGAGAGGACGAAGAAGCCCGACTGTTGTCCTGGGGGTCGTTTCTCCCTCTTCTCCGGGTGCTAGACCTTTGTTATGCACTAGGGGAAGAAGGAGTAACGACCATAACCGACAGTCGCAAATGTCAGGGAGGAATCAGTGAGGGATAGTTCCACCATATATATATATATATATATATATATATATATATGAGAGGACGAAGAATCCCGACGATTGTCATGGGGGTCGCTTCTCCTTCGTTCCCGTGTGCTAGACATTTTGGTGTAATGCACTCGGGGACTAAGTGAGGAGCGACCATCACCGAGAGTCGAATATATACACCACGTGAGCTGAGAGTTTTCAAGAAAAGACTCGACAGACCGATAGTCAACCCGTGATGAATAATAATGATCTAATTTAGTTTTTGTAGTACATATATTTAATTGTACAAGTTTAATCTTTGAATTATGAACGTATGAAATGTCGTCATCAGACGATGAAAGTCTCCCGGGGGAGTGCAGCTGGTGCCACGACAATCAAGGTCTGTGCGACATGCCTCACCTGGACGATGATCGGCGCTTCAGCATTAAGCTCGAGGAGACCTTCGATGTTGAAACGGTACGCAACGACGACAAGTGTTTTTCGTAATTAAGAATGACTACAACTATTTCAACGTGTAATTTTCATCTTTTATAATTCAAGTAGCTTATCCCATGCCATGCAAGGCACTATGTCTTGGAGAGGATGGGTTTTGAAGACCATGAAAGTTTCGAAACAAAGAAAATTCACCTAATGACTCATCATGATGTGGATTTTGAAGTAACGTTGTACAACTCTAAGAGCGTAACCCATTTTGGTTGCAAAAAATGGGAAGCACTTTGCAAGATGTATGGTTTTGATGAGGGTATGCTTGTCACCATGGATCTTGGTGATCCTGAAATCGAGCAAGACAATATGAACATTTGGGTCCTTGTTGATACGCCTCCAATTCTAGCGCTATGTGAGTTTCTCAAACATAGTTATTAGCTAATTTATATTGTTTATTTCAAAATAGTTGACAGCTTATTTCCATTGACAACTTATTTTCATTCTTCTAAGATTGTGCGGGAGATGGTAGACAAAACCCACTACACCGATGGCTCTGAATTAACTTACAAGGAGAAAAATCATTTGGTCGGATTTTGTACTGACATTGAGAATTACAATATCTACAATCAAACTCCTCAACATTATGGTCAATAGTGCCACTAGTGCATGTGTTGAACTATGGTAACTACCATGGAGATACCCTGGTAAGATTTTTTTACTATTACGACATCCGTGAATCTTTTGCATACTTCTAAAACTAGTACATCATTGCTAACTATGAAGTTATTACTATGTTTTTCAACAGATAATCCCAGAGAATTGTGTGCCTCATTTGATGTATCAGAAAGGTAGCCTTAATGTTTTGAACATACAGCCAGGTCATCCTACGAATCTCAACTGTCCATACCAGATTTCTAAAAGGAATGGAGACATGCAAATCAAAGGATGGAAAAATGTATGGACAGTTGTAAGGAGGTTCTTGGAAGCAAAAGGAAGCGAAACGCAAGAATTGGAGACAGGATGATCTCCATTCTCTATAATGGAGAGTCAGGGTCTATATTGTTTTATGCTATTTTACCTTAAAGTGGGTATTTAGGTCCTACCTAATACTGATGATCATGTGCTAAGAACAATTAAGTAGGGTTGGTTCGATGACTATGAGGATGATGATCGTATGACTTGTTATTAATAACGAGTAGAAGTTGTATGATGATGATTAGTAGACTTGTTTTTATATATGATGATGCATGATGCAAGCATGAAGAGTTATATATATCAGTGAGTGAAATGAACATGGATTGGATTGAAGTGAAGGCAACATGCATGTGGTGCATGTTGAAAGTAGTACAATCCAAACTTCATCAAGTTAGGATTAGTATTACTTTAGAAATGCACCACATGTTGCCTCACTTCAATCCACTAGTAGAAAAAGGGTCAAACGTGAAGCACATTAGTGCCGGTTTGAATTTGAGCCGGCACTAATGGTACCATTAGTGCCGGTTCGAACGGCTATGCATTAATGCCGGTTCGTGTTGAACCTTTAGTACCGGTTCGTGCCACGAACCGGTACTAAAGGGGTGATGGCAGGCTGGCGTCAGGACGGGGCCCCACGATCACCTTTAGTACCGGTTCGTGTCACAAACTGGTACTAAAGGGCTAACCTTTAGTACCGGTTTGTGCCACAAACCGGTACTAAAGGGGTCTAACCTATAGTACCGGTTTGTGACACAAACCAACACTATAGGGCAATTTTCAAACTCTACCCCCCCCCCCCCCCGTGTGTCGGCATTTCAGTTCTGAAAAAGTCAAAAGAAAATGATAAAAACTTCAAAAAATAAAATCCTTCGAGAGGTAGTTATATTACTACATCTACTAGTTAGGAAAATTTGAAAACTTAAATTTGGACATGTTTTGCAAAAAGTGTAGGGAAAATGTAAAACGGCTATAACTTTTGCATACGATGTCGGAAAAAACGTATAATATATCAAAAAAATCAGCACGAAAATCTGCATCCGATGGAGATGGCCTATGGCCTGTTTGCAATTTTTAGAATCCTCAAATTACAAAAGGAAAAAAAGATGTGGTCAAATTTCAGTTTTTTTTAAAAAAATTGGTTAAATCTGGTCAAACTACTTATTCAAGAAGTATTAATGTTACTGCATAATTATTCAAGAATATTAGTGTTACTAAATAATTATTTCAATTTTTTAAATTTTGGTCAAATCTGGTCAAACTATGGTCAAACTGTGGTCAAACTATGGTCAAACTTATTCAAGAAGGGTTTAGTCTTACTAAATAATTACTGTTTTTTAGAATAATAGTTTCAAACTCAAATAGTGAAAATGTGTGACTTCATGCTCAAGCTAAACTCCTAAGGGTTAATAGGATTGACATCTTACTATTGTCAGGATAACAACAAGTGCATACTTGGAAACGAAGAAGAATAGAACCCGAAAGTTAAGCGTGCTCGGGCTGGAGTAGTGAGAGGGATGGGTGATCAGTCGGGAAGTTAGATGATTTGGAATGAGTGATCCACACTTGAGCAGTTAAGAGAGGTGATTAGAGACTAAATCACCAAATAATTCAGAAAAATTAAGAATTTTCAAAAAAAAATCAAAAAAAAACCTTTAGTACCGGTTGGTAACACCAACCGGTACTAAAGGTCCCCCATACCAGGGCGCGAGCTCACGCCACGTGGTGGCACTTTAGCGCCGGTTCGTGCCGAACCGGTACTAAAGGGGGGGGGGCCTTTAGTGCCCACCCCCTAGTGCCGGTTATGGAACCGGCACTAAAGGCCCTTACGAACTGGCGCTAAAGCTCCATTTTCTAATAGTGATCTAAGTCATGTTTAGGCATAGCAGTAGCAGTAGCACGGAGATAAGAGAGGACACAACTCTATTAATTAGCTACCTATACCAACCTAAATTAACCCCCAAAGCCCCTAAACCACCCTCCTTTAAAAAAAACTAGCCCCTGAAATGCTAACGCGTGGAAGCTTATTGGTCCCGGTTGGTGCTACCAACCGGGACCAAAGGCCCTCGTGTCTGGGCTCACCGGAGCGGCCATGTGGAGGCCCATCTTTCTCGGTTAGTATAAGAATCGGGACTAAATGCCTAGGGCATTAGTAACGACCCTTTACTCCCTGTTCCCCAACCGGGATAGATGGACCTTATGAACCAAGAGAAATGGCCCTTTTTCTACTAGTGCATCATCGAGCTTACTTCCCTACCCACTCTAGGTGAGTTATATGAACCTGATTGTCCGAGTCATAGAGATGAGATGTAGAGCATTTTTCAAAGGCCTGAGCCAAACATGAGCCAGATGCTCAGCATGATGAAGCCATTGCCTCAAGATGCTGAATACCCAAAGGAGTTCTTTGTGAAGGATCTCGAGTACTTGCCACACATAGTATACCATATTCTGAGGCGTACTCTATGGCTGATCAAGGGACATTCTTCTGAAGCTAATCTTGAAGGAGCCATGAAGACTTTGGTATTCTATATCTTCAATGGCATCAAATTCAACACCCAGGATTTCTTCATCAGACAACTTGCTGCCTCTGGAATTGATCTGTTTGGTCCGAAGTTATACGCACCATGGGTGATGCGCTTGATTAAGCTTCATTCCACCATTGACTATCAGCTCTCAGTGCGCAACCATCTTGTATTTTTTTCCTAAGGTTGATCTGTCGATTGAAGCCATCTACCCCGAGCCTGGCAAGAAGCCCCTACATCTTCAGAATGCTGAACATCAAGTTTCACGCAACCAATCTAAGGAATTCTTGTTCCCAATGCTGCAACACCTGCTTATCCTCTGGCTGGAAACATGAGAGTGCCACACTATGCTAACACTGAAGCCACTGTAGTACAATTGCCCAAAGGCCTCGGAAGCATTCTCGTGTACTCAATGACTGAGAGCTTCTTGTGGCATTGCATCAGAAGCAGGATAAACATCATGACTGCCTGAAACATCAGATGTAGAGTCTCTTGGTGGATTTCAATCGTATCCGTAACTTGGCCACCAAGAACTCATTTTTTGCTCATGAAGCCTGTCGGCGGTCCTTTAAGAGCCTCACAATGCTCTGTCCTGAAGACGATCTTCGCGAAGATGGCTTCACAGAGAACTTCAAGTTTGATTCTAGGCCTCCACCAAATGCAAGCTGGCATCGCACGCCATCTATTGAAGATTCTGAACATTCATCTTCGGCTGCAACTGTTGTTGCGAGAGTAATCAATGAAGAAGACGACGCCACTTCACCGACCATCGTTGTACTGCATCTGGATTATGCGTCAGGCCCGTCTGCACCACCAAACTCCAACATCGACCATGCTCCATCATCTACTCCAACTGGGAATGAGTAGATACTCTATGTCTTCAAACCTTTTTGGTCATTACTAACAAAAGGGGGAGAAGCATATGAGTTGATAGTCTTCAAGCGGGTTCTTATGGGTGGTTGCATTATTTTGCTAAGTCTTCACAACTCTTGTCCTTTGAAACAATTTGGTTCTTTGAGTTGTAACACTTAAACTCGATGGTCGTCTGCTACTTTTTCTGCTACTTTGTGATGCGATGATAAATCCCGCATGAAGCCATTCCGCAGACGTCCATTTTCATTATGCATGTCATTATCTTAGTTATCTCTTTATTTGCATGATGAATTGTCTTCATAAGTTAAAGAGGATCTCCACAAAGTAAAACTTGCCATGTCCATTTGCATTCAAAAGCAAATTACTTATATGCACATCTTCAGGGAGAGCCTTTTGCTACATATGAAGACAATGCATTAATCCTTAACTTTCACATACTTTTATCCCCGTTGAAAACTTCAACCAGTTTGTCACCAATCACCAAAAAGGGGGAGATTGTTAGTGCATCTAGTGCCACCCCTAGTTGGTTTTGTAGTATTGACAACAAACTTGGTTGAGGGACTAATGTGTTTGTGAGAATTGCAGGATAACACAGGTAGTAGTCCCTTATTGATTCGGTTTACCTACCAGAGATGACCCCTAAAAATGTGTGAAGACATTGAAGACAATGGTGGTTTGTGAAGATATTCACAGTGAAGATTATGACAGGAGAAGACATTCACGTGAAGACTATGGAGTACGAAGACACAGTTCCTTCGTAGTTTCCTTTTCTTCTTTGTTGAGTCATAGGAACCACCGTACTGTTAAGTGGGGTCCAGGTGAACAAAGTCTGAGTGACTGAAGTGATGATAAACCAAATCCTATGTCTTCGAGTGAAGACAATGAGAGCAAATCTTATCCAGAGCTAGATGAGTCACCTTTACTTGTAGCCCAAGTCAAGCTACCGCGTGTGTTTGAAATCCGACCGTTGGACACGTGTCGGTTCCTTAGTGACCCAGGGTCATTTCAGACAAATCAGGTCGGCTTGCCTCCTAGCTATAAATAGCCCAACCCTACACCATAAATTGGTGGCTGCTTAGAGTTAGTGCGCGGCTTTTGTCATTTGAGAGCAACCCACCTCCGAAGCATTTGAGAGAGAGATCCTTGCAAGGATAAAGCCCTAAATACCCAGAGCCAAAGAGGGTTAGGCATCACAGAAGTCTTCCTGTCTGCGTGACCTGAAGACTTGTTACACTTGAGGACTTTGAATCCTCCACCCTGTTAGGCATCGCGTTCTGAGCATCCAAGAGTCATTGTGGATCGCCGATGAACTGTAACATCCCAATTTTCAATTTCGATGTTATCCATAGGACATCATATGCATATCATATTTTTATTTGCATTTCATTGTGATCCTGGAAATCTTAAGCAACTCAAGGACCCAAGGAGAGAGTTGGAGGTTTCACAAATTCTCATATTTGAAATTTTCAAATTTGAAATGAGGATCAATTTGGTTTTAATATTTTTCTCTCCAATTATTTTCAATAAAAAAAATAAATGAGAGAAGATAAAATGACTTCTTCAACAAGATAGAAGTATTGGAGGAGAAAATTTAAAATCAAATTATTGTTTTATTCGTATTTTATTTGCTATTTTATTTGAATTAGAGAAAAATATGCATTTTTGAAAATTGCATTTTAGGCTAGAAAAATGTTCATCTTGTCCTAAATATTAACTTTAGATGGTGAAAATTGTTTCTGGTATTTTTAGAATTTTTTATATACATTTTTGGATGTTTCTTTCGTAGTGAAATTTATTTTAAAAAAACTTTCCGGACCGACTGGGCCGAAGCCCAGCCGGCCCGTTCACCACCGCCTTGTCCCCGAGCCATGCCGGAGACTGCGAGCTGCCCGACGCTGCCGCACCTGAGTCCGAGCCAGACTCCTTCTCCCCGCCGCCTGCCCCCTCCCCCAAGCACCCCTCCCCGGCCCCTTTAAATAGGGCCGAAGCCCGACCTCTCCTCCTCATCGAGCCAACCGACGCCGCCTTGCCCCGCTGACGCCGCCGATCCCACCGCCCCGCCGTTGACCTCGCCACCGCGGTTGACCAGTAAAAACCGCTCGGTTTTCTTCGGTTTTCGTTCAGTTTTTTTCGGTTTATATTAGATCGGTTTTTATTATTTTAGTAGGTTAATTAGCGAACGTTCACCGGTTTGAGCGTTTTAACGAATGGTTTTCGTTCGTTAGTCTCTGTTAGCGGACGTTCATCCGATAGTTTTTTCTTTTTATTTTAATTTTCGGCCAGGGACCTATCTGTGAATACTTTTATCACAAATTAGTCGTTGAACTTCAAACCCTCGTTACCTTTTGCTCGTTTATCCAAATCCAGTGAAACCAACGCCAAAATATTCGTATTATTCCCCTCTTTCCAAATAATCGACTTGAACATGGTTTTGACAATTTAAAATTTGGTTTCAAGCAGATTTGAATTCGAACTTCTTTTGATCGTAGTTTGAGTTTCGTAGCTCTGATTCAATTGTTTCTTTTTGCAAATCGAAGCTCTTCTTTTGAACTTTCTGTTCAGATCTTCTATCTTGAGTTTTTCCTTTGCATCTTATGCTTGAGTGCTTATGTATGCTATTGTTTGTTCATGATAGAGTTTCCAAAGTGCGAGGCTTGCTACTATGAGTCACTAGGGTTTTCGGATTGTCAGCATGGCAAGTAACACTTTGATCATATCCCTTTATTACCCAGTTTTTATGCATTAGTTTCAACCCTCAAACACTGCATGAGTAGGATTTGTTTAACATGTGGGTACTGGGAAGTAGTTGATGAGGTAGAACCTATTGTCTTGCATTTAAACCCTGGGAGTTACTACGTTATAATATACTGCTATGCTATGCTCGTAGACGTGGTTTGGGTTTTGAGAGAATTCATGTAAGTTGTGAGAGTTATTGTTTACTAAGGTTTAACTTAAGGTGAGTACTTTCATACACATCTGGGTGGATAGGTTTGTGGGCACCTGGGGTAATCCAGTGTTGTCCAAAGGAGATCCTGGGGTATCTGTGTGATTTTCCTATGGTTTGCCACCCAGGCTCAAAGGGATCATTATGCTATTCATGCTGGAAACTTCCGTGTGAACCACAAGCCATTATGGGCTTTGGCGTAGTTGAGTATGTTGTGTGACCTCTTTCGGTGGTAGACTAGCAGATGTAGGGGATGTAGGTGGTACAGTCTACCCGTCGTAAAGAGTTAATGCTTCTGAAAGACTGTGTCTCGGTCATACGTTTCTCAAACAACATGTAGTGTGAGAAATTCAACGGAGGAGATCAAGTCTTGTGGGGAAAAGTGCGCAAACCTCTGCAGAGTGTACAAACTAATCATGATTAGCCATCACTGGTGCGCGTCGGTCCTAAACAAACGGTTTTAACCCCTTTCTGCGACGACAATTGGAACCGTCGCCAAGTGAGTGTGTGCGATAGGGTGTGCTTCCCACACGACCCTGAAATCGTCAGGGATAGGCCCTCCTAGGACCCAGGCTGGGGCCATGTGCGATCTGGCGAGGCATCGAAACCCAATCATTTCCGTAGGTATGTACATCCCACACGGTGAATCCCAGAAATCATTTCCATAGGTATGTACATCCCACACGGTAAATCCCAGAAATCATTTCCGTAGGTATGTATATCCCACATGGTGAATCCCAGAAAATCATTTCCGTTCGTATGTATATCACACACAGTCAATCCAAGGAATACATTTCCGTTCTTATGTACATCCCACACAGTCTATCCAAGGCAAACGTTTCCGTTCAGACGTAAATCCCACACAGTTTTATGTGTAGGATCGTGTGTGAAAGGTGTAACTATCACACACGGTCTTCCTTGGTTAACCGTTTGCTTTTATCAACTATATCACACACGATTTGATGAAGAAAACTGGGTGGCATTGGGCTATCCATCGCAAGCACTCTTACTGCTAGAACCGTTTGCAAAGGTCCATGACACATTTAGCAGGTTTATTAGTTTACAATTAATAATTCCAGTATTACGCAAATTCACATTTCATATCGAACAGCTGTTTGCCAATTTCATATCAGGCACATAAATATATTATAACATCACAGTACGGTAGCTACATGAAAACAACATAGTACAACATATAGCTAGTTCAACTTCATAAGAACAATATATTCATTTCCCTAATCGAGATCATCCAGGCTCGTCTTATCCACCTCTGCTTTCAGTTCAGTAAGAACCCGTTTTGCACAGGCCAACTCGGAAAGTGCCTCCTCCTTTGCCAACACCATCTTAGAAAAGCCTAATTTAAAAAATCTGAGCTCATTCTCCACCTTTATCCCGCATCTTGAAATATGCTTCAGCGTTCACAAGACTTTCTGTAAGCCTACGTGTGTTCACTTCCTCATACATGCTCCAGAGCTTCGTTAGGCATATCTTCAAAGACTCTGGCCACTCTTGATCAACCCACTCCAAGTAAGAACACTTCCGTTCAACCTATAATATTTAAAACTAGATCAATAACAATTGTAGGGGAAATGGGTTTATAGCAACATAGAAAATCACCAATGCTTATTTTGAAAAACTAAAGAAACATGTTAATTATGACATATCTTCTCAAAAAGATCAATGTGCAAATGAAATAATTGGTACTGAGACAACAACCAAATTCTGGAACATTAGAAGCTATAATTAACTACAACGATGTTACAAGTTCTTACTCATGTACAATAAATAACGAATTGAACATTTTATGAGGAAGGTAAATATAACTGCAACAGCATAGCGACATTTTTTGGATGACAGCAAATTGATACTAACAGGTATGTACATGCACAAATTTAGTAACATAGAACTAATAGCACTAAGGCTGTCCACTATGTATGCCAAAACTGGTGTAAAGACAACTGTTGCTACATCTCGCTCCGGTGCCCTGAACTGGTGAGCCAATGCAGTGAAAAAAAATCAGGGACCCGGACTCCAGAGCATGTAGTTGCTTCGATGCCGAATTCCTTCGTGCCATAAAGATTTAGTATTTCACTGCTTGGCTGCTCAGATGTGTGGACCAAAGTTGGTTGCACAAACTACTGAAGCGGTGCCAAATAATTTTCTAATGGCACCGCTGATGAGATGGCAACAATTTAAGATACTAGGTACAAACTGTGACACTATCTTAGGATGCGTTTGGTTGAAGGCGTGGTATGAATGGGTTGGGACCGTGACAGTATCTGAATCACATCTAACAAATGATTTGTAACAACGGAAGAGGGTCTAACCTTCTCTGCACATGCCAGAAACTTCCTCCCAGTGTCCACAGAATCAGACGGAAGTAGCTTCACACATGGAGATTGATGGTGACAATGAGCAGATAGATCTTCAGCCACCCCGCTCCATTCGTTACCACTGATGGTCTTAGGGAGCTACAAGAGGAAGAAATGACTCAAATCGACCTTCGAGTAAAAATCCTTCATTCCAAGTCATAGCCCGAGAGAGAGAGAGGAGAGAGGCATACCCGGGTGGTGAAGGAGTAGTCGGAGGAGGAGGAACCGCTGGAGATGTCTTTGAAGAAGACCATGGCGACCCCGGCGGTAGGATGCGAGACGGCGAGAGCGAGGAAGCGGCTATAACTTAGCAAGGAAGGAAGGAAGGAGGAAACAGGGGAAATGTGACTTGTGGTCGGGAGAAAAGGGGGTGGGGAAGGGGGAAAGGGGGACTGGGGTAGATATTTTGGCGGTAGGCAAAATTTTGGAAATGTGGAGGGAAACTTTACGTGTGGTGCCGCCGGACCATTCACTTTGAACGATTGTGTGCTTCACAAATGATTCTTCGGCTTTATGCGCATGGGATGAGTTTGATAATTCAAATTTTGGTGGAAATTTCCCCGGGTATGTCATTGCATAATTTAACATCGCTTGCTAATTTGGGCACACAAAAGAGCGTACAGCAAACAGACCACACTTACTGAATCGAGCAATTGTAGTAATTACACAGACCAGTTGACCTAAACATTGCTCTAACAAAAGACCAGCATTAAAAACAAAAGCCTAAGTACACATAATTAAAAATCCACCGCCGCGCCGGCCTATGCACTGCCGGTGTGAGATGAGACATCGATGACTTGTCCTCGTGACATGCCGCCGTTGGTGGACTCCACGCCCCCCTGCTGAAGTCGACCGCGTCCTCGTCCTTGGCGACGCCCTCAAGGTTGTAGTACTCGTAGTAGTGGCTGCGCCAGAGCTTGGGTTGGTACTCCACCGTTGATTCCTCGACGGACAGACAATTCTCTACCTCGACCTCGGTCACACGCAACTCCTCCTCCCGACGCTCCTTGATCTCTGCCCCCTCTTGCATCTTCAGCTCCCACTCGGCGACCTCATGAGGAAGTAGGTGCTCCATGGCCACTGCCGCCTTTTCAGACGTGGGTTGCATGCCGGAGTCCGAGGTGGCCTAGAATATCTTGGAGTGTGCATCCTCGATCTTGGCGTGGATGGCCTCAACCCGGGCCAGGGCGACATCAGCGGAATGGATGACAGCTCGAGCACTCTCGGCGTTTGCAGCCACCGTCGCAGCAGCAACTGCTCTGTCGGCTGCCGCGGACACCCTCTCGGCGGAAGCGGCCGCGGTCAATGCGGATGCGGCGACACTCTCGGCGTAGGCGGCCGCGCTCTCGGCACAGGCGACCGCGCTCGGGGGGGGGGGGACGGGGACGCGGCCATCGTACGGGCCTTCACGAAGCATTTGCACGGTGTCATCTTTGCAAGAAGGGGGTGCGGGAATGGGGATCAGGAATTTTGGATTTGGGGGTTTCCGGCACTAGAGCAGACGAGCCGGCAAAGCTTAAGGAGGGAGACTTAAATAGATCCAGATATTTTCATCGCAAACGGTTCCTAGAAAACAACTGTGTGTGATGTTGTAGATATTTTTTATTAGCTGTGAAAGGCGAATTTGGAATAAAGTGCCAACACATGGTGTTTTAAATGAACGAGAATTTTTTTAGTACTAATACAACTGTCATGTCAAATTTTGAAAAATTTCAAGGGTCATTTGACCTTCTAAGACATTTAAGTGATTTTCTAGGCATTTAATGACCATAATTGAAATTTGAAGTACATGTCCATGCAACAGCTAACCATAACGGTTTGAAAACACATGTTTCGTGTACTTGTGTGTGATTTAATTCCATGTGTAGTAAATTGGAAAGAATTTTCAAACATATTGGTTTAACGGCTATGACACAATTAAGCATGGAGTGACATGGCATTTCAATTCCAAACAAAAACAAAAACACATGAAACCTTGGTTGATGTAATGTCATGCCACCAAGATGATGTGGTAAAAATTGGCATGTTTGACCAAAGTTTTTACACACACCCCTCACAAAATGGAGAAACTCACTAGAAGGCTCGTGGTTCTGAGAGGGAACAATGCATGTTTGATGACGAACGGGAGATAGCTCCTCTTACGGCCTTCAATTTTTTTTTCTACATCTAACATGCACTACTACAACTGTAATGTGAAATTTTTGAAAATTGTAGGGGTCATTCGACCTTTTAATGACATTTCAGTGATTTTCTAGCCATTTAATGACCGTAATTCAAATTTGAACTACATCTACATGCAATGCGTAACCAAAATAGATTGAAAAATCGTATTTGTGTACTTGTGTGCGAGTTAATTCCATGTGCAGTAAACTAGAAGGAATTTTCAAACAGATTTGTATCACGACATGGAAACATATGCACGAATACGTATGCATGGAGTGGCATGCCATTTTAATTCCAAAAAAATCAGAAACACATGAAACCTTGGTTGATGTAATGTCATGCCACCAAGATGATGTGGTAAAGAAATTGGCATGTTTGACGAACGTTTGGACACACACCCCAAACAAACCGGAGCAACTCGCTAGAAGATTCGTGGTCCTGAGAGGGAACAATGCATGTTTGAGGACGGACGGGAGATAGCTTCCTCTTATGGCCTTCAAATTTTTTCCTACATTTAGCGTGCACTAATACAAAGGTCATGTGAAAATTTGGTAAATTTCAGGGGTCATTTGACCTTTTAAATACATTTAAGTGATTTTCTAACCATTTCATGACCGTAATTCAAATTTGAACTACATCTACATGCAAATCCTAACCATAACGGTTTGAAAAATAATATTTTTATGTACTTGTGTGCGAGTTAATTCCATGTGTAGTAAATCAGAAGAAATTTTCAAACATATTGGTGTCAAGGCATGGGCACATGCATGGAGTGCATGTGATGGCATTTTCATTCCAAAAAATTAAAAAAATTAGAAAAACATGAAACCTTGCTTGATTTAATGTCATGCCACCAAGATGATGTGGTAAAGAAATTGGCATGTTTGATGAAAGTTTGGACACACGCCCCTCACAAACCGGAGCAACTCGCTAGAAGGTTCGTGATTCCGAGAGGGAACAATGCATGTTTGATGACGAACGGGAGATAGCTTCCTCTTATGGCCTTGAAAGTTTTTCTACGTCTAACGTGCACTACTACAACTGTAATGTGAAATTTTGGAAAATTCTAGGGGTCATTTGACGTTTCAAAGACATTTAAGTGATTTTCTAACCATTTAATGACCATAATTCAAATTTGAATTACATCTACATGCAACACCTAACCAAAACAGTTTGAAAAATCATATCTGTGTACTTGTGTGCGAGTTAATTCCATGTGCAGTAAATTAGAAGGAATTTTCAAACATATTGGTCTCACGACATGGACACATGCATACGTATGCATGGAGTGACATGGCATTTTAATTCAAAAAATAGAAAAATGATCAGAAACACATGAAACCGTGGTTGATGTAATGTCATGCCACCAAGATGATGTGGTAAAGAAACTGGCATGTTTGACGAACGTTTGGACACACACCCCTCACAACCCGGAGCAACTCGCTAGAAGATTCGTGGTTCCGAGAGGGAACAATGCATGTTTGATGATGAACGGGAGATAGCTTCCTCTTATGGACTTGAAATTTTTTTCCTAAGTTTAACATGCAACTGTCATGTGAAAATTTGGTAAATTTCAAGGGTCATTTGACCTTCTAAAGACATTTAAGTCATTTTCTAGCCATTTAATGACCGTAATTCAAATTTGAACTACATCTACATGCAACGCCTAACCAAAACGGTTTGAAAAATCATATTTTTGTGTACTTGTGTGCGAGTTAATTCCATGTGCAGTAAATTTGAAGGAATTTTCAAACATATTGGTGTCAAGGCATGGGCACATGCATGGAGTACATGCCATCGCATTTTAATTCCAAAAAAATAAAAAATGATTAGAAAAACATGAAACCTTGCTTGATTTAATGTCATGCCACAAAGATGATGTGGTAAAAATTTGGCATGTTTGATGAAAGTTTGGACACACACCCCTCACAAACCAGAGCAACTCACTAGAAGGTTCGTGGTTCCGAGAGGGAACAATGCATGTTTGCTGATGGACGGGAGATAGCTTCCTCTTACGGCCTTCAAATTTTTTCCTACGTTTAACATGCACTCATACACCTGTCATGTGAAATTTTGGAAATTTTCAGGGGTCATTTGACCTTTTTAAAGACATTTAAGTGATTTTCTAACAATTTAATGACCGTATTTCAAATTTGAACTACATCTACATGCAACGCCTAACCAAAACGGTTTGAAAAATCATATTTTTGTGTACTTCTGTGCGAGTTAAAAAATCATCAGATGATGTAAATATCTGGTGTGTAAAAAAGAAAATGTAAAGATCTGGCAAGACAATCGGCCCCCACACGATTGGCACTCTATCTCGCGGCTTGAGGTTTGGTAGGTGAATGGCGGGGATCATTAATCAGACACGGTTCTACATTGGAAACCGTCGGCTATTATGTTCACACACGGATTTTGGCTATTATGTTCACACATGAATATTGCTGCGGGAATCATGTGTAATTCAAACTACAATACTCATAAATTCCGGCGACCGGCGTGTGTACTGTCCCCGTCGATCTATATTCCAGCCGCCAATAAATACTAGCTTGCTCACTTCGTCCTGCCTGCATTCTCATCTAAATCCTCCCCTTGCTCACCCTCTCTCTCTCTCTCTCAAATCTCTGCCATGGCGCCGCCGGCCTGCCCACGATCGACGAGGAGTCGTTGATGAAGTTATGCACCTAGGGTAGGGTCTTGGACCTGTCCAAGCTGCCCTACCCAAGGACATCTCTAGAAGAAATCACCTGTCAATCGACTTGGAGGTGTTCCACTCGACAGACTCGAAGACACTCGACCAAGAAGCAATCACTCGACCAAGACCAAACCACTCGACGACCAGGAGACCTAAAGGCACTCCGCATGCTAACGGTCGGTTATTAAGTAGCCTTTATGGTCATCATAGCACTTTATTAGGGGCGTTACCAGTAACGCCCGACCTTAAATGTATTTAGAACCCTACATAACTGAGGGCCGAAGGGGTCCGGCGAACTCTATGTAAGCCACCCCCTCCTTAGTGTAAAGGGTTCGCACCCCTGTAATTCAGACACGCATACTCCAGTCGACCGCCTCCGGGCTCCGAGACGTAGGGCTATTACTTCCTCCGAGAAGGGCCTTAACTCGTAAACCTTGCGTGCTTACGACTTCTCCATAGCTAAGATCTTGCCTCTCCATACTTAACCCCCTACATTACTGTCAGACTTAGAACCACGACAGTTGGCGCCCACCGTGGGGCGGTGTTTTAGCGATTTGTTGGTGGAGTTGCGATATTCTCCGATCCAAATCATCATGGTTCTGGCGGAGTTTTGGTGGAGGGCCGCGAGATCCGTCTCGGTTGGCTTCAGGAGGCTCCTCTCGACGTGGACGCACTCCCCGTCCGCAGAGCAACGCACTTTCGTGCATGCGTCCGCGACGTTCTCTTGCGGCAACCGTCGACCCCCTACCGGTCGGCTCCTGTGTTGTCCTCCCTCCCTATTTCCCGTCGGCGCAAGCGCTCCGGTCGGTTGAGACTTCAGTGGTGGGTAAGACACGCAGTGGCACGCCAGTCGGCCACCCCTCAAGCCGCGGCGATCGAGCCTGACGAATCCCTCTATGGCCTGTTCGACATGTCGACTGGCTCCACAGAGACCGCATCCGAGTGCGACAACAGCGATCTGGCGGCGAAGGTTCTGATGGTCGATGGACCTCCCAGTCCTCCCGGTTTTCCCCGCACCGACGAAGGCACAGGTGGAGGCGACCCGTCTCGTCCTCATGAGGAATATCTCCCCGAGCCTCTCACATCGCTGCAGAGAGAAGAACTTCGTCGCCGGAACATGGATGCACTGCATACTCGTATCGTTGGAGAAACCCCCGAGGCTCGCGCCTTGGAGGACGCGCGCCTGGCGAACTTGGCCGAGCGCACTCGACTAGAGAACCTCCAGCGAGCACTCGATGAGCGTGTGGGACAACGTGTTCCAGAATCCAGTCGACGTCAGCTCTTTCCGCCCCCACAGGTATATCGAACTCCAATTCAGAATTTAGCAGCTGCAACCCATATAGCGGAGTCTATTCAGCCTTCCCAGTCGGAGGCTGGCAGAGGCTTGCTGCAGATCAGAGCGTTACTCCGGGCAGCAGGAGACCAGAATTCCGCTGTCTCTCAGTCACGGAACAGGATTCATAGAAGATCTGTTGCTGCAGACATAGTCCAGTCGGCTCATAGCCCAAGATCGCCCCGAGGCGTGAGGGACGTGGGGACCGGAGGAATCAGTACGGGAACCGTGAGCAGTATGATCACCGATTCGATTGTGATGATCGACGTTGAGTGCCCACCCCTCCCCCGAGTAGCGGGTTGTATGTGCCTCGACAACAGGATGACAGGCGCCCTCATAGTGTTGGGCGAAGGATTCCAGTCGACCCCAGGGAGCCAGGCTTTGATGCGAGATCCATTCTCGTTCAAGGTTTGGTCGACAGGAACAGAGCTCACCGAGAAGGTCACGACAGAGATGCACCTACTAGCAGTAGAGTACATGTTTCAGGGCCAGAGTGCTTTAGTAGAGCCATCAGGGCCGCTGTGATTCCTCCCAACTTCAGGTTGGCGACTGTAGTCAGTAAGTTCACTGGTGAGTCCAAGCTCGGTACTTGGCTTGAAGATTACCGAGTGGCCATCCAGATTGGCGGCGGCAATGATGAAGTGGCCATGAAGCACCTGCCTCTCATGTTGGAGGGCTCGGCTAGAGCGTGGCTGAACCAGTTAGCACCCAGCAGCATTTACACTTGGGAAGATCTCTCCCGAGTGTTTGTCACCACATTTGAAGGAACATGCAAGCGACCGGCAGGGCTGACGGAACTGCGGTCTTGCTGCAGAAGCCGAATGAAACTTTGAGAGATTACATCCAGAGATGGATCACGTTACATCACACGGTAGAGAATGTGCCCGACCACCAAGCAGTTTGTGCCTTCAAAGAAGGTGTCAAGTACAAAGAACTGAATCTGAACTTCGGTCGAACCGGAGATATGTCTCTGAATCGGATGATGGAGATTGCCACCAAGTACGCTAATGGTGAAGATGAGGATCAACTCAAGAGTGGCAAGCTCAAGTCAGTCGCCCAAGAAACCGGAGGAAATTCCAATCGGAAACAGAAGCGGAAAGCCAAGCCAGCTGCTCCTGGGGAAGCCTTGGATGTAACTCAAGGAAAGTTTAAGGGGAAAGCCAAAGGACCTTGGAACCCCAAGAAAGTTAAAGACCAAGATGGAAATGATGTGTTGGATTTTCCATGTCACATCCACACCAAGAAGGATGAAGAGGGTAACTTCATTTACCCGAAACACACCACTCGACAGTGTCGACTCTTGATCCAGCAGTTCCAGGGCAAGCATCCCAAAGATAAGGAAATGGAGTCGGACAAAGTTGAGGACAAGGAAGATAGTGATGATGGATACCCCCAGGTCAATTCCACCCTGATGATTTTTGTTGACGTTGAAAGCAAAAGTCGATTGAAAGTTATCAACCGAGAGGTGAATATGGTTGCTCTGGCAACACCCAATTATCTGAAGTGGTCTCAGACTGCCATCACATTCGACCGGTCCGATCACCCAACGCACATTGCCACCCCCGAGAGGCAAGCTTTGGTGGTCGACCCAGTTGTTGAAGGCACTCGACTGACCAAAGTTTTGATGGATGGTGGCAGTGGTTTGAACATATTATATGCTGAGACATTGAAAGGGATAGGCATTCCGATGTCCAGGCTCAGTGCCAGCAACATGAGTTTCCATGGAGTCATTCCTGGGAAGAAGGCTGAATCACTCGGCCAGATTGCTCTTGATGTGTTTTTCGGTGATTCCAAGAATTACCGCAAAAAAAAGTTGACGTTTGAGGTTGTAGACTTCCAGAGTGCCTATCATGCTATTTTGGGCAGGCCGGCTTATGCATGCTTCATGGCCCGACCATGTTATGTGTATCTCAAATTGAAGATGCCTGGTCCCAAAGGTGTGATCACTATTACGGGCAATCGAAAGAAAGCAGAAGAATGTTTTCAGAAAGGTTCAAAGATCGCTGATGCTCAAATGGCAGTGGTGGAACTGCAGGAATACCAGAAGACTGCAGACCCGAGTGATTTGTTGCGAGCCAAGAAGCCCGCTACGGAGTCAGCTTTTCAGTCGTCTGGCGAAACGAAGACAGCTCACATCCACCCGACCAATCCCAGCGCTGCTCCAACTCATATATCAACGACACTCGACTCCAAATAGGAAGAAGCGCTCATCCAGTTCCTTCGTGAGAACTGGGACATTTTCGCATGGAAGCCCTCTGACATGCCGGGTGTTCCTAGGGAGTTGGCTGAGCACCGCCTAAGAGTCGACTCAAAAGTAAAACCTGTCAAGGAACATCTCCGACGGTCTGCCGTCCAGAAGAGAAAGGCTATTGGCGAGGAGGTGGCTCGACTCTTAGCAGCGGAGTTCATCCGAGAAATCTACCACTCCGAGTGGCTCGCCAACGTTGTCATGGTCCCCAAGAAGGACAAGTCACTTCGCATGTGCATTGACTTTAAACATATCAATCGGGCCTGCCCAAAAGATCATTTTCCTCTCCCCCGCATCGACCAGATAGTCGACTCGACTGTGGGATGTGAGTGACTGTCTTTTTTAGACGCCTATTCCGGGTACCATCAGATCCGTCTGTATGGACCCAACAAAATCAAAATAGCTTTCATCACTCCATTCAGGTGCTTCTATTATGTTACCATGCCGTTCGGCCTCAAGAATGCCAGCGCCACATTCATGAGGATGATTCAGAAGTGTTTGCTCACTCAAATCAGTCGGAATGTGGAAGCGTACACGGATGACATTGTGGTCAAGTCACGGAAGGGTTCCGACCTGCTGACTAACCTTGCCGAAACCTTTGTCAACCTCAGGAGGTATGATATCAAGCTTAATCCATCAAAGTGCACATTCGGAGTTCCTGGTGGAAAATTACTCGGCTTTCTCATTTCCGAACGGGGAATCAACGCCAATCCAGAGAAAGTCGGTACTATACTCCGAATCAAAAGTCCTGTGCGAGTGCATGACGTCCAGAAGCTTACTGGTTGCTTGGCCGCTTTAAGTCGATTCATATCTCGTCTCGATGAAAAGGCATTGCCCCTTTACCGATTGATGAAGAAGTCCGACAAGTTCGAGTGGACTCCCGAAGCTCACGCAGCGTTTGCAGAGTTCAAAGCTCTGCTTTCCACCCAGCCGGTGCTTGCTGCCCCAATCAGCAAGGAGCCTTTGCTGCTTTACATCGCAGCCACGGGACAAGTCGTCAGTACGGTACTTACGGTCGAGCGGCTAGAAGAAGGAAAAGCCTTCAAAGTTCGGCGCCCAGTATATTATATTTCTGAAGTGTTGACCCTGTCGAAGCAAAGATATCCTCATTATCAGAAGCTTGTATACGGGATTTATATGACCACAAAGAAAGTTGCTCACTACTTCTCTGATCATTCCATTACAGTCGTCAGTGACTCTCCATTATCAGAGATCCTGCATAACAGAGATGCAATCGGTCGAGTGGCAAAATGGGCGATTGAACTCCTTCCTCTAGATATCAAGTTTGACGCAAAGAAAGCTATCAAGTCCCAATCAATCGTAGATTTCGTCGCCGAGTGGATTGAACAGCAACTGCCGACTCAGGTTCACTCAGAGCATTGGACCATGTTCTTCGACGGTTCCAAGATGCTGAATGGTTCCGGTGCCGGAGTGGTGTTGGTCTCCCCCAAAGGAGATAAACTCAGATATGTTCTTCCAATCCACTTTGATTCCTCCAACAACGAGGCAGAATACGAAGCACTTTTATATGGGTTGCGCATGGCCATTTCACTCGGCGTCCGTCACCTCATGGTCTATGGCGACTCAGATTTGGTGGTTAATCGGGTGATGAAGGAATGGGACGTCAGAAGTCCAGCCATGACTGGTTATTGCAATGCGGTGAGAAAGCTGGAAAAGAAGTTCGAGGGGATAGAGCTTCATCACATACCCCGACTGAAAAATCAAGCAGCTGATGATTTGGCAAAAATAGGTTCCAAAAGAGAAGCCATTCCCAGCAATGTGTTTTTGGAACACATCCACACACCATCAGTTCAGGAGGATCCCTTCACTAAAGAGGCCCTGTAGCCAAAAAGTGCCACGGATCCGACTGAAGTTGAAGTTCCAGCTGTGGTCGACCTGATCATGGAAGTCCTGGTCATCACTCCCGACTGGACAGTACCGTACATCGCATACATCCTAAGGAAAGAACTCCCAGAGGACGAATAAGAGGCTCGACAGATCGTCCGTCGATCCAAGGCCTTTACAGTCATAAATGGATAGTCGTATAGGGAAAGCGCGACTAGAGTCAGTCAGAAGTGTATAACACCAGAAGAAGGTCAGATGATCCTTGATGATATCCACTCGGGGACCTGTGGTCATCATGCGTCCTCTCGGACCATTGTGGCCAAAGCATACCGAGCGGGATTCTACTAGCCAAGGGCCAATGAAATGGCAAAAGAGATAGTCGACAAATGTGAAGGATGTCAGTATTACTCCAATATGTCGCACAAGCCCGCGTCAGCCCTGAAAACCATTCCACTCGTCTAGCCCTTCGCTGTTTGGGGAGTGGACATGGTTGGACCACTGAGAACAGGCAGGAGCGGCTTCACTCATGTGCTAGTAGCAGTCGACAAGTTCACCAAATGGATTGACGCTAAGCCTATCAAGAATCTCGATGCTTGCACTCCTATCAGTTTCATCAGAGAGTTGATATTCAGATATGGAGTTCCGCACAACATCATCACTGACAATGGGTCAAACTTCGATTCCGACAAATTCAGGGCCTTTTGTGCCTCTCAGGGCACACGAGTCGACTATGCTTCGGTCGCTCACCCTCAGTCGAATGGACAAGCAGAAAGAGCAAACATCCTAATTGTCAAAGGACTGAAACCTCGATTGATGCGCGACCTCAAGCACGCAGTAGGTGCATGGGTCAACGAGCTTCCATAAGTTCTTTGGGGATTGAGGATGACCCCGAACCGATCGACCAGAAGAACCCCATTCTTTCTGGTCTACGGAGACGAAGCAGTCTTGCTGAGTGACCTGCTTCACAACCCCCCCGAGTCGAGCTCTACTCTGAAGATGAAGCAGAACAAGCCCGGCAGGACGCAGTCGACCTCCTGGAAGAAGAAAGAGAAATGTCCATGGTCCGATCGACCATCTATCAGCAAGACTTGCGTCGATTCCATGCCAGAAATGTGAAGAGTCGAGCCTTGCAAGAAAGAGACTTAGTCCTCCGAGTGGATCAGCAAAAACCACACAAACTCGCTCCTACTTGGGAAGGCCCCTTCATAGTCACCAGAGTCCTCCACAATGGAGCGTACCACCTCTACAATGTCGATCGCCAGATTGATGAGCCACGAGCCTGGAATGCGGAGCTACTCCGCCCCTTTTATACTTGAATTCTCACTCGGATGAGATGTAATAAGAAAAACTCCTGTAGTTATTTATCAAAGATAAGAGCGTTATAATTTTCCCAGTGATTGTTATTGTTTTTGTTTGCGTGAGAAATCCCCCAGTGGGTGGCTTAGCCGCGAATCCGCTTTGCCTAAGTTTGACAAAAATCCTACCGAGTGGAGAGCAATCCTCCCACTCGGGGGCTTAGCTGCAGTCCAGTACTCGCCTAAGTTTTCTCACTCGGAGACTTAGCTGCAGTCCGGCACTCGCCTAAGTTTGAAAAAATCCTACCGAGTGGAGAGCAATCCTCCCACTCGGGGGCTTAGCTGCAGTCCAGTACTCGCCTAAGTTCTCTCACTTGGAGACTTAGCTGCAGTCCGGCACTCGCCTAAGTTTGAAAAAATCCTACCGAGTGGAGAGCAATCCTCCCACTCGGGGGCTTAGCTGCAGTCCAGTACTCGCCTAAGTTCTCTCACTTGGAGACTTAGCTGCAGTCCAGCACTCGCCTAAGTTTGAAAAAATCCTACCGAGTGGAGAGCAATCCTCCCACTCGGGGGCTTAGCTGCAGTCCAGTACTCGCCTAAGTTCTCTCACTTAGAGACTTAACTGCAGTCCGGCACTCGCCTAAGTTTGAAAAAATCCTACCGAGTGGAGAGCAATCCTCCCACTCGGGGGCTTAGCTGCAGTCCAGTACTCGCCTAAGTTCTCTCACTTAGAGTAGCTGCAGTCCGGCACTCGCCTAAGTTTGAAAAAATCCTACCGAGTGGAGAGCAATCCTCCCACTCGGGGGCTTAGCTGCAGTCCAGTACTCGCCTAAGTTCTCTCACTTAGAGACTTAGCTGCAGTCCGGCACTCGCCGAAGTTTGAAAAAATCCTACCAAGTGGAGAGCAATCCTCCCACTCGGGGGCTTAGCTGTAGTCTAGTACTCGCCTAAGTTCTCTCACTTAGAGACTTAGCTGCAGTCCGGCACTCGCCTAAGTTTGAAAAAATCCTACCATGTGGAGAGCAATCCTCCTACTCGGGGGCTTAGCTGCAGTCCAGTACTCGCCTAAGTTCTCTCACTTAGAGACTTAGCTGTAGTCCGGCACTCGCCTAAGTATCTGAAAATCCTACCGAGTGGTGAGCGACCCTCCCACTCGAGGGCTTAGCTGCAGTCGAGTACTCGCCTAAGTACAAGACACATCCCACTCTGAAGTGACAAGGTGCAGGCCGACTGCCACCTTCTCCTAGAGAGCTTCTCCACAAATACAACGTGCACTCCATCCTGCTCTGCAGTAGCAAGGTGCAGGTCGACTGCCACCTCCTCCTTGGGAGCTTCGCCACAAATACAACGCGCGCTCCATCCCGCTCTGCAGTAACGAGGTACAGGTCGACTGTCACCTTCTCCTTGGGAGCTTCGCCACAAATACAACGTGCGCTCCATCCCACTCTGAAGTAGCAAGGTGCAGGTCGACTACCACCTCCTCCTTGGGAGCTTCGCCACAAATACAACGTGCGCTCCATCCCGCTCTGCAGTAGCAAGGTGCAGGTCGACTGCCACCTCCTCCTTGGGAGCATCGCCACAAATACAACGAGCGCTCCATCACCGACCCGCAAAGACGACGAGGTGCAGGTCGACTGCTACCTTCTCCTTTGGAGCTGCGCCACAAATACAAAAGTTGTCTCGAATGAAGAACAATTTCCACTCGGCAGGAGATTCATGAAGATATTCAACGATAAACCAAGTTCAGATAAATCCTAAAGGTTCCAGACCACGGATCGAAGTGCTCGGGCATTAGCCCAAAAGAGTTTTAACGGTTACAAAAACCACTCGGCATCCCGAGGCAAATTTAAGGTGAGGCATAAAAGTTTGTTCACTCCACGGGAGGAGGACTAGCAGGCTCGACGAACTCGTCTAGGTCGACGCCGTCGGCGATCCGAGTGGCTGCAGTGATGAAAGTCTCCATAAAAGATCGGAAGTCATGCTTCTGGGTGTTGGCGACCTTGATTGCTGCCAGCTTATCTTGACGCACCTCCTTGCAATGGACGCGAACCAAAGACAGAGCCACATCAGCGCCACACCAGGCATAAGACTTCTTCCACTCCTGCACTCGGTCAGGGATTTCGTTAAGTCGAGTCATCAGGGACTCAAGATCATTTTGGAGCATGGCCTCTGGCCAAAGTGCCGGGTCGATCCACGACATGGCGACCTTCAGTCGAGCCAAGTAGTCCACGACACCGTCGATGCGGGATTCCAGTCGAAGCAGATTCATGGCAGTTTCATCTTTCACGGGAGAATTGATTGGATCCAAACCTGGTTCGATCCGCCCAGTCTCCTCCTCGAAGTTCTGACAAAACTCTGCATTCACGATCCAAGGATAAGTCAATTTTCGTACGCTGAGTCGACACAAGAAAAAAAATCAGTCGGAACAAAATGTGCACCTTCAAGCTTGATGAACAACTTCTTGGCAAGGCTCCTCAGATAGCTCTCCAGATCGTCCCTCCTGCGAGCGATGCCTTCCATCTTCTCGTACAGATTGAGATTGTCCTTCTTCAAGCGCGTGCACTCCTTGTTGGCTTCGGTCAGAGCAGATTTCATCTTGGTATTCTCTTCTTCCAACTGGCCGACCGAAGCCAGTTTCTGTTCAGCCAGAACGGTCCTGTCATCAGCTTCCTTTCGAGCAGCAGCCAAATCCTAATCCTTCTTCGCCAGAGCTTCTCTCAGTTTTTTTGCAAAGAAATGATGCTTGATCAGAAAGATCAGAAGGGTACTCAAGCCTAAGATAAACCAGTCGACAAACTCGTCTTACCATTGGCGCCGTCCTTAGCCTTTTGCAGCTGTGTCTAGGCCAGCTCCAAGTCAAGGTTCAGTTGGATCTGCTGTTTCTCCAAGTCGGCAAAGCGAGCTCCAAGATCACAAGATTTCTGCAATCAAAGAGGAGAAGTTTTTTTTCAGTGAAAAATGATAAAGGCAATAAGTACTAAGACTAAGGTCGACTGCCCGCAGTCCACCATAGTCTCGGGGACTACACCCAGTGGGTGCACTTTGCGTGCCCCCACCGGTTCTGATCACACTCGACCAACCTGACGGAGTCGAGTGTAGCAAAAAAAGGGGCTCAGACCATAGTCGACTGCCAGCAGTCGACCGCGGTCTCGGGGACTACACCCAGTGGGTGCACTTGGCGTGCCCCCACCGGATCTAATCCCACTTTACCAGACCAAGTGGAAGAGACGAACTACCAGTTCGGTTTACACTCGACAAAATACAACGACTATAGTCGACTGCCAGCAGTCCACCGTAGTCTCGGGGACTACAACCAGTGGGTGCACTCAGCGTGCCCCCACTAGTTCAAAAATTCAATCGACGCACCCAGTGGTCGTACAGATGCAAAGATTTTTGGAAAGAGTCTTCAGATAGCATATCCTAACAGAAAAAGCAGTGACCAACTAACCTGAACGTTGCTTTGGAGAGCCGAGCTGGCGTCGTAGGCGGCCTGACTGGCGTCCCGCACCGTCTTCATCTTCTCCATCATGATGCCCGCCTGACGTATGGCTTCCTTGGCTGCATTCGCTTCGTCCTCTAGGACATGATGGGTCGCAAAAACTGAAGGTGGGTCGACAGGGGCCTGAGCAGTCGAGAAGAAGGCAAGGCACTCGACAGTGGCACAACAAAGGTAACAGAACCCCAGTGGGCGTCGCTAGTGTCCTGAACGACTGGTTCCGCCCTCGGCGTCGACTGTGGCACCTGGCTTGCAGGAGCTTGCCTATTCTTCCTCGTCAAAGGCCTCTCAGGATCTTCATCATCATCGGGGAGGTTGATAACGTTGGGAGCTATGCAAAGTTCAATCGAAAAAATCACATCACCTAATGGTGCACAATGCAGCTGAGTCGACCAAATAAAGACAGAATGACAGAAACCATACCCAGAGCGGAAGTGACCACATCCTCCATCACCTCATCCTCGTCCCTGTAAGCTGAGGTCCCAGAAGTAGCAGCACTGCCAGTTCCAAAGTTCGTATGGTTAAAACAAGAAAAACAAACAGCACGGAGCGTCGAGTGAATACAAAGGGGGACACTCACGCGGAAGCGACGGGGATGTCAATCTTAATCTTCGGCAACGCCTTCCGAGTCTTCGGCTCTGCAACTTTGGGGTGCTTTGGCGCTTTCTCGGTCGGGGTTGGTGAAGAGATCCGAGGACGCTTCAAAGACTGAGCAGCCTGAGCAATTGCCTTTTTGCGGGCGCTCGGTCGTTCTTGGTCAAGCTTGGATCGCCTCTCCCTGCGAGGAAGCGACTTGACTTCTTCTCCGTCGCTTGAGTCGTCGCTTTCTCCATCCCCTTCACCATCGGAAGTCCATTCGCCACTGTCGCCGCCGCTCGCCTCGCCTTCTAGATCTTGCTCTTGCTCTCCATTGGGCATTGAATACATTTCAATAATGGCCTGAAAGAAAGCAGGGAGGACAGAGTTAGTCGACGCAGTATAGGCAGCTGCGCGAGTGAATTCAGATTACAAGCAAAAGCTCAGAATCAGACTTTCTCTGGTACATGAGACTGGTCGAATGGGGGAACTCTCCTGGCTCCCCTGGGGTTGTCCTTGTTTCCGGTCATGCCCGACAGCCACTTCTCCAGTGTTTCATCATCGACCTCCTCCGGGTGAATTCGAGTGGAGTCTTCAAGACCCGAATACATCCACATCGGATAGTCTCGGGCTTGAAGAGGCTAGATGCGCCGCTGAAGGAAGACCTCCAAGAGATCCATACCGGTGACCCCGTCACGGATAAGCTGGACCACTCACTCGACCAGCACCTTCACCTGCGCCTTCTCCTCCGGGAGCACCTTCAAAGGGGAGGGTTTCCTCACTCGGTTCATGGCAAAGGGAGGGAGGCCAGTCGACTGCCCTAGCGTCGACAGGTCTTTACAGTAAAACCAGGTTGACTGCCATTCGCGAACTGAGTCGGGAAGAATCATGGCCGGAAAGGAACTTTTCCCTCTCATCTGAACACCAAGACCCCCACACATCTGAATCACTTGAGTCCTCTCTTCACTCCGATTAGCCTTTTTCACCGTCTGGGAGCGACAAGTGAAAGTGTGCTTGAAAAGGCCCCAATGAGGCCGACAACCCAGGAAATTCTCGCACAAAGAAACGAAAGCGGCGAGATAAACGATTGTGTTGGGAGTGAAGTGGTGGAGTTGTGCCCCAAAGAAATTCAGAAATCCCCGAAAGAAAGGGTGAGGAGGCAAGGAAAATCCACGGTTGACGTGGGTGGCAAGGAGGACGCGCTCACCCTCCCGAGGTTGCGGCTCGGATTCCTTCCCCGGAAGCCGCGCCGATTCATAGGGGATCAGCCCTCCTTCGGCTAGGTCGTCGAGGTCTTCTTGGGTTATCTTTGAGTGGATCCAGTCGCCCTGGATCCAGCCCTTCGGCAGGCCAGTTCGTGAGGAGGATCCGCCCCGACTGGTCACCTTCCCCTTCGACCTCGCCGTCGCCTTCTTTGCCCACTCCAGATCCGCCGTCTTCTCCTTCCCCATCGTCGCCGGTGAGACGCGTACGGAGCGGTGGTGCTGGTGCGAGAGCGAGCGCAGCGAAGGAGCGTGAAGAGGAGAAGAGATAATGGGGACGCAGTATTCGGGAGACCCCGGTCCAACGCCTTATATGAGGCCGCTTCCGAGTGGCTGACTGGTAGGCCCGGGCGGCCCTGTCAAATCCCGTAACGATCGCGCGCATGATATGTGGCGAAAAAGGTGGCGCGGGGATCGAGGCGGCTCTGCTCTATCCCATCCGATTACTGCGGCCTCCCCCTTCCCGCGCGCTTCCCAAAATTCGGATCTCGCGAAATCTGTGGGCAGCAGAACAACTTGCAGACCAAAGATCTCCTCCGCACCGTCACTCAGAGCCTTTCAAGTAAAGAAGCTCACTCGACAAAAAACTAAGAATGGATCAAGGCGACTGAAAAGGAAGTTGCTATCATCACTCAGGTTCATTCATCCGAAACAAGATATGCTCATGACGTGAAAAATGAGTCGGAGAAGTGCTCAAACCCTTTCCCACTCAAACCTCGATCCATTTGGGGGCTAATGATGAAGTTATGCACCTAGGGTAGGGTCATGGACCTGTCCAAACTGCCCTACCCAAGGACATCTCTAGAAGAAATCACCTGTCAATCGACTTGGAGGTGTTCCACTCGACAGACTCGAAGACACTCGACCAAGACCAAACCACTCGACGACCAGGAGACCTAGAGGCACTCCGCATGCTAATGGTCGGTTATTAAGTAGCCTTTATGGTCATCATAGCACTTTATTAGGGGCGTTACCAGTAACGCCCGACCTTAAATGTATTTAGAACCCTACATAACTGAGGGCCGGAGGGGTCTGGCGACCTCTATATAAGCCACCCCTCCTCAGTGTAAAGGGTTCGCACCCCTATAATTCAGACACGCACAATCCAGTCGACCGCCTCCGGGCTCCGAGACGTAGGGCTATTACTTCCTCCGAGATGGGCCTGAACTCATAAACCTTGCGTGCTTACAACTTCTCCATAGCTAAGATCTTGCCTCTCCATACTTACCCCCTACATTACTGCCAGACTTAGAACCACGATAGTCGTCGCCCCCGAGGACACTCACTCGATTAGCAGCGACGAGGACCCCTATGTGTCGCCTGACGAGGTTGCGCCGAACCCCCCAACTTTGGATTGGTTTTGGGGACAGTACAATCTTTGTTTGTGGAAGTCGCTGCTGCCGGCTGAGTAAGTCAGGCAAGTAGCGTTCAAGAAGGAGATGGCAGAGGAGGAAGCCAGGTACCTGGCGGCCTGTGAAGCCCATGATGCCTCCTGGAAAAAGGAGGCGGTGGAGCTTTGGGGGGCGGGCACGTTGTCGTGCCGAGGAGGTTTATGAAGACGGGTACTTCGCGAGGAAGGTCATAGGCGTCGGGAGCCTCGTCGCTGCGTGGAGGTGGGCCGATAAGCTCCAGCATGCCACCGACGAGGAGCTCCGGTGGGCGCCCAACTAAATGGCAAGATCGGCCACGTGCGTCCGCCGGCAAGAGGCAGATCGGTACATCAAGCGCTGCCAGGCGATGGAGTCAGAGTACTGCCTCCGCACTGGGAAGATGCCGCGCACCAGGGAGCTGCTGGGGAGGGGCTGCCGGAATACTGGCCCCAGGAGGGATTATTAGTTTCAGTATTGATTGTTTTCAATTTTATGCATTGTACCTAGTAGTTAAGTATCATCATGGATGTGTGATGATATTCTATGATGATCTAATGAACAATATATATATATATATATAATGAATTCCATTTTCTATCTGTTTTTATATAATAATTTGAATCTAGCTGTTATCATCCACATATACAGAATGGAAAGCGTATATACACACATTGAAACAGAACATATAAGAATGGAAAACAGAGTACACACATTGAAACAGAGCAATAAACAGAGCAATACTATGATTGCTGTGAATACATAGCAATCCGCGTCGAATCAACTTTCCAGAATAAAACGCGTCCATGAGACCATGACTAGCAGCCCTTGCCTAGGGTAGCTCTTGGCTCTACCTGAACTCGTGCAGGCGTTCGTCGAAGCGGTCGACACGCCCGCGCTACATCTAGAGTGCGATCTCAAGCTCCAAGTTGGCTATGTCATCGGAGATCGCCAGCTCGAGGATGCGACGACCATGTTCCTCTACTGCGCCTAGGTGGACACCTAGGCCAAGGAGGCAGTTGAGCCTACGGACCAGCGCGTTGGCATCCAGTGGGCCATGGATAAGGCGAACGGCGGCACCCACGCGAACGGCGCAGCAGGCGTCCGTTGCAAGTACGGCGCGGCCGGCCCCTAGTGCAAGTACGACGCTGAGGGCCTCTGCCCACTCCTGGCGAGGAATGGGAGTACTGACAGGACGTGTACCTAGCTGCGACGCCGTGTCGACAACAGGCAAGCGCCGATGGATCCGCTGTTGCTGTGCGGCGTGCCGCGCCTCTCGCTCTGTGGCGCTCCAATGGTCTCGCCGTGCTGCGAGCCACAACCTATCGGTGCGTACGCGCCTAGCTTGCTCTGCGGCACGCCATCGATCATGTTGTGTGGCGAGCTGCAGCCTGTCGGCGCTGACATGCCTATCTTGATCCGCGGCGCTCAAGTACCATGCGCCAAAGGTCTGCTCAACCCTGGCGATGACGCGCATCACAGCGTTGTCCATTGCATTGCCGTGGTGCGCCTCGGCCTCGATGGGCCGTGGTGCCTGCTCGTTTTCCTTGTCGATGAGGTTGATGGCAGAGGCGGCGCTTTGGTGGGTTGGAATGCTTGGAAAAGGTGGATGTGCTACAGGCTGCGCTTGTCGCCTCCGTGCGTCGCGCGCCCCATGTGCGCAATATAGTAGGATGGCGGGAAATAGGTGAGGAAATGGCGGGAAACAGTGACGTGTTCATAAAACGCCATCAATTAATGGAAACTTAGCATCGAGCTGGCACAAGTCGTAGATGATGATCAGATGAACACGGACCACACCAGGGAACCCGTCGGTGATGAATTCATCAATCCCAAATGGTTGAATACTAGCAAGCGTTTTCCCACAACACACACGGCCTATTCCATCACAAATAGGTCGGATGGATGAACTATATGCCACATATCGCACATTGTTAAAAATTAATGCGGTAGACCTTCTTTAATTAACATGTGTTAAAAAATAAAAAACAAGGACCTCCAGCCAGAGCAAACTTAACTTGATAGTTTTCTTGCATGAGCTACTGGTGGAACAGCTAGTCCTTGCTGATAGGAATGCCTCTTCACATCCTTATGGCGTATCCGGATGACCGCCCGTCCCACAATGGCCAATAGATGTTGTGTAGATAGAGCATATCACATACGTCTTATTAGAAGCAGTCATCTGCGTTATTATCGGTCTTCGCACACATTTCTGATTATAGACCTGTTTGACGCGTATTACACACATCTTGTTATATTGAACCATTTCTGTTCTCTTGCCTAATCACAAATAGTTCATCCGAGTGAACCATATGCTGTATATCGCACACACCTTCATCTGGCCGCACGTTTCTTTTGTGTTTCCTAATCACACATAGTTCATCCGAGTGAACCATATGTTGTGTATCGCACATGCCTTCATCTGACTGCCCGTTTATTTTGTCCTCCTCACCGCAAACAGTTAATTGAACTGAACCATATGCCCTTCATCGCACATGCAACTAAAATCTGAACCGTGTTTGATGCGTCCTCCATCACAAATGTTTTACACATTTCTGACGGTTTTCATACAGCACCGTTTGCGATTATGGCATCACACACAGTTTTTCGAAGGGTCTCTGATTGTAGTGTCGCGTTAGCAGGATCCTGCAGTAGTGCGTGTCCCCAGTTATGGACATCTTGAGTATCTGGTGCTTGAATTATTATGTTGATCTCATCACTTTACTTAATTAATTTGATTGGGTTGTTAATTTTTAATTGGGATTTGAGATGGGGTTACACTACTAGGGAAAACCTTATACATGGAATCTTAGTAGCAACGCGGCATAAAAAGAAGCACTACTGCTAATTAGCAGTAGCGCGGTTAAGAAAATCACGCTGCTGATGCCAATTTAGCAGTAGCGCGTGAGGGCTATACCGCGCTGCTACAAAAACCGACCGACAGTAACCCACAACCTAAGTTTTGCAGCACCGCGGTGTCATGATGCGTGCTACTGCTAATGCAATAGTAGTAGCACGCTTTTTAATCGTGTCGCTGCTACTAATTTTGAAATTGTTCACACGATTGGCCCGTTTAGCAATAGCGCCTAGGAGAAAAGCGCGCTGCTGCTACGCTCTTAGCGGTAGCACGTTTTTCCTCCCGCGCTACTGCTAAGACGGAGCACCCCCATCACCTTTTTCCACCCGTCCTCCCCTCCCCCATCTCCTCTCCTTCCTTTCCCCTACCTCCCACATCCTCCCTCTCTCACTCTTCTTCTTCCTCAATACCTCTCCCCCATTACTCTCCCTCTTCTACCTACCTTTCTCTCTCTTCATTACTCCTAGCTAACTACACCACCTCCATTAATGCATCTCCTTTCTCTTTTTCCTTCCCCCTCCACTAGTTGAAGTTGTCTCCTTCCAAATTAGCTAGCTAGGTAGATGTAGCATTTAGTTAAGTGACCTATTTTCCCCCTAACTAGATCTATCTTTGTCAAGAAGAGCTTTGTGCACTTTTGATCTCCCTACATCATCATCTCCACCGTGTGCTCGATCTCGAGATAGAGGTGATTAAAATTTCATGCTTTTGCAAAATGGAAATATGTATATGTGTGTGTGATATGATAATTGGGGAATATGATGGAAATTGTATGTGTGGCATGAGTTGACGCCAAATTGTGCTTTTGAGTTGCCTATGTTTTGCCGAGATGTCGATTTATTTTTGTTTCGGTGAATTCCGGGCAAACTCTAGATCTATATGTCCTATTTTTAGAGAAGGTCAAGCTGAATTTTTGTATGACTTTGATGCATGCACGCATTTTTATAATCAATTTGTTTATTATTACCATGCAGACGTTCATGATGGTCAGTGGAACGATGGTGGACAAGTGGTTGCGGTCGGCGGTGCAGGACATGAATGAAAATAACCGGACATAGGTTTTATGTTCATGTCGAAAATGCAAAGGAATAGTTTGGCTCGACCCCTATGACGATGGCCGTGTCGAAGCGCACCTGCTCATGACTGGTTTTATGGATGGCTATACTCGGTGGATAATTGAAGATGAGGATGACGATGTTGAGGACGCCGACGGGGCAAGCAATGACGACACGTGGCAAGATGAAGAGATGATCGATAATGGCGGCGGGGAAGAGGCCGGACATGGCGACGGAGAAGGGGCCGGACATGGCGGAGGAGAAGGGGCCGGACATGGCGGCAAAGAGAACATGGACTCCACGCAGCAGAGTTCGTCGGTACTAAGTTCAATCGTGCGGGACCCTCATGTTCAAGCACTGCTTCGCAAGGAGACGAGTACTGCGAGAGCTGCTTCTAGAGAGGAAGCTAAGTTGGAGCAACTAGTGGTAGACTCGAACACTCCATTATATGATGGTTGCAATCCCGAGGTGACCCGCTTGATTTTCACGCTCCAACTCCTGAAGATGAAGGCTAAAAACAAATGGTCCGACACTAGCCGCGATGAGCATCTCAAGTACCTAAAGGATATTCTTCCCACGGGGAATCTATGTCCTACTAGTGTTGATGAGGCCAAGAAGATCGTGTGCCCTCTTGATCTGCCGCACGTTAGATACCATGCATGCATCAACGATTGCATAATTTATCAGAAGGAGCATGCGAAAAAAACAAGCTATCCGGTGTGCAATGCTTCTCGATACAAGAAGGCCGGGAAGAAGTGTCCCCAGAAAGTTGTATGGTACTTACCGATCACTCCCTGTCTCCAACGGTATTTCATAGATCCCAAGGAAGCAAAGCTAATGCGCTGGCACGAGGAGAGGAAGAAGCCCGACGATGGGGATGATCCGAAGCTGAGACATGTTAAGAATGGAGAGCGTTGAACAACTTCTATCGGTATTTCGAATGTGATGCAAGGAACATCGTGCTCGGCGTGTGTACCGATGGCAAGAACCCGTTTGGCAACCAGACCACTAACCATAGCACATGGCACGTGTTTGTATGGATGTAAAACCTCCCCCTGGTTGTGCATGAAGTCAAAGTACATTCACATGAGCATGCTTATTCAACGGCCGAAACAACCAGGAAATAATATTAATTTGTATCTGAGGCTACTTCAAGAGGAGTTAGACACGTCATGGAAAGCACCGGCAAAGACATGTGATGCTAGCAAAGGCGAGTATTTCTACATGAGAGCCGCGCTGATCACAACAGTGCACGACTATCTCGGTTACGGATATGTCGCAGGCCAGGTGTGCCATGGATATTGCGGATGCATGCAGTGCATGGATGATACGACATCTCAGCAGCTGATTCGACACAAGGGGAGCCAAAGAATATTCTCAAGTATTAGCAGCTGAGTTGTCAATTCAACCACACCTGGAAACTTAATATTTGCAGCAAAGTATTCAGTAGCAAAGTAATATGATAGTAGTGGTAACGATGGCAAAAGGTAACGGTAGCAAAAGTAATATTTTTGGGTTTTTAGTGATTGTAACAGTAGCTGCGGAAAACTAAATAAGCGAAGAACAATATATGGAAAGCTCATAGGCATTGGATCAGTGATGGAGAATTATGCCGGATGCGATCGATCATGTAATAGTCATAACATAGGGTGACACAGAACTAGCTCCAGTTCATTAATGTAATGTAGGCATGTATTCCGCATATAGTCATACGTGCTTATGGAAAAGAACTTGCATTACATCTTTTGTCCTACCCTCCCGTGGCAGCGTGGTCCTAATGGAAACTAAGGGATATTAAGGCCACCTTTTAATAGAGTACCGGACCAAAGCATTAACACATAGTGAATACATGAACTCCTCAAACTACGGTCATCACCGGTAAGTATCCCGATTATTGTCACTTCGGGGTTAACAGATTATAACACATAATAGGTGACTATAGACTTGCAAGATAGGATCAAGAACTCTCATATATTGATGAAAACATAATAGGTTCAGATATGAAATGATGGCACTCGGGCCTTAGTGACAAGCATTAAGCATAGCAAAGTCACAATAACATCAATCTCAGAACATAGTGGATACTAGGGATCAAACCCTAACAAAACTAACTCGATTACATGATAAATCTCATCCAACCCATCACCGTCCAGCAAGCCTACGATGGAATTACTCACGCACGGCGGTGAGCATCATGAAATTGGTGATGGAGGAAGGTTGATGATGATGATGGCGACAGATTCCCCTCTCCGGAGCCCCGGATGGACTCGAGATCAGCCCTCCCGAGAGAGTTTAGGGCTTGGCTGCGGCTCTGTATCGTAAAACGCGATGAATCCTTCTCTCCGATTTTTTCTCCCCGAACACGAATGTATGGAGTTGGAGTTGAGGTCGGTGGAGCGTCAGGGGGCCCACGACGCTGGTGGGTGCGCCCCCCCACCCTCGTGGACAGGGTGTGGGCCCCCTGACGTGGATCTTTCTTCCAGTATTTTTTATATATTCCAAAAATAATCTCCATTGACTTTCAGGTCATTCCGAGAACTTTTATTTGTGCACAAAAATAACACCATGGCAATTCTGCTGAAAATAGCGTTAGCCCAGGTTAGTTCCATTCAAACCATGCAAGTTAGAGTCCAAAACAAGGGCAAAAGTGTTTGGAAAATTAGATACGACGGAGACGTATCAACTCCCCCAAGCTTAAACCTTTACTTGTTCTCAAGCAATTCAGTTGATAAACTAAAAGTGATAAAGAAAAACTTTTACAAACTCTGTTTGCTCTTGTTGTTGTAAAATGTAAAGCCAACATTCAGGTTTTCAACAAAGATTATGAACTAACCATATTCACAATAACATTTAGGTCTCATGTTTACTCATATCGATGGCATAATCAACTAGCGAGCAATAATAATAAATCTCAGATGACAACACTTTCTCAAAATAATCATGATATGATATGACAAGAAGGTATCTCGCTAGCCCTTTCTGAGACCGCAAAACATAAATGCAGAGCACCTTTAAAGATCAAGGACTGGCTAGACATTGTAATTCATGGCAAAAGAGATCCAGTCAAGTCATACTCAATGTAAACTAATAGTAATGGGTGCAAATGACAGCGGTGCTCTCCAACTGGTGCTTTTTAATAAGAGGATGATGACTCAACATAAAAGTAAATAGATAGGCCCTTCACAGAGGGAAGCAGGGATTTGTAGAGGTGCCAGAGCTCGGTTTTGAAATAGATATGAATAATATTTTGAGCGGTATACTTTCATTGTCAACATAACAACCGAGAGATCTCGATATCTTCCATGCTACACACATGATAGGCGGCTCCCAAACAGGATGGTAAAGTTTATACTGCCCCTCCACCAACAAGCATCAATCCATAGCTTGCTCGAAACAACGAGTGCCTCCAACTAACAAGAGTCCCGGGGGAGTTTTGTTTGCAGTTATTTTGATTTGATTTGCATAAAGCATGGGACCGGGCATCCCCGTGACCAGCCATTTTCTCGTGAGTGAGGAGCTGAGTCCACTCCTCTTGAGAATAACCTGCCTAGTATGCAAGATACAAACATCCCTAGTTGATACATGAGCTATTCGAGCATACAAAACATAATGTTTATTTGAAGGTTTAGAGTTTGGCACATAAAAATTTACTTGGAACGGCAGGTAGATAGCGTATATAGGTAGGTATGGTGGACTCATATGGAATAACTTTGGGGTTTATTGAATTGGATGCACAAGCAGTATTCCTGTTTAGTATAAGTGAAGGCTAGAAAAAGACTGGGAAGCGACCAGCTAGAGAGCGACAACACTCGTGAACATGCATTAAAAGTAATCAACACCGAATGCAAGCATGAGTAGGATATAGTGCACCATGAACATAAATATCATAGAGGCTATGTTGATTTTGTTTCAACTACATGCGTGAACATATGCCAAGTCAAGCCACTCGAATCATTCAAAAGAGGATACCACCCTATCATACCACATCACAACCATTTTAATATCAATTGTTATTTAATAAACATCATCCTGAGACTATTACCTTGCCTACTCCTTCTTTGTTTGATTTGACTGTAGGCACGTACCTTGTTCCGTTGAAGGCTATTCATGCCTACCGGAACCCTGCAGCTCAGCAGGCGATAACTGCTGCATCATAGTACGACCCCAACTACTATTATGGATATCAGCTAGGCTAGCCGTGGCCATAGACCAACTTAGGCCAAAAGCCTAAGCTTGGGGGAGTACGTATTTCTCACCGATATTACATTTATGATTCACACACTCATTGCTAGATGCTGGTGCTCATACTTTTTCATTGTATCATCCATGCTAGTTTAGTTTCCTTTTTATGCTTTCTTCTTGTGTGTTTAATAAACCTTCAGAAAAACCAAAAAAATGGTTGTAGCTTTTAATCAGTTTAATTTCCATGCTTGTAGTAGTAATTAAAAAGAAAACCCAAAAATATTTCCTGTTCTTCTTTTGCTTGTTGGGAGCTTTCCCGTGTAAATAGTTTTATTTCTTTTCTTTTCTTTGGAGGGTCGATAGGAGAAGACCATGATTAAATTGTTGAAATGGCTCTTATCTGCGTTATTGTTGATCTGACAAAAGAGCCCATATTTCCTTGTCTTCTCCTGTTTATTGAATGCTTGCAGATTCTAGCTTAGTCTAATGCACGTGCACTATTATTATTATTCACACTATTCGGTCATGCAAGTGAGAGGCAATTATGATGATATATGATGGACTGGCTGAGATGAGAAAAGCTGGTATGAACTCGACCTCTTTTGTTTTTGTAAATATGATTACTTCATCGTTCCTGATTCAGCCTATTATGAATAAACATGTTTGCAATGACAACTAGAGATGATAGTTTCTTGTGCCATGCTTGATTAGCTATGTGTTATAATGGTTTACCTTGCGTGCCAACATGCTATTAAAATGGTTATGATGTGGTATTATAGGGTGGTATCCTCCTCTGAATGATTTAAGTGACTTGACTTGGCACATGTTCACGCATGTAGTTGAAACAAAATCAACATAGCCTTCACGATATTTATGTTCATGGTGGATTATATCCTACTCATGCTTGCATTCGGTGTTGATTAATTTTAATGCATGTTCATGACTGTTGTCACTCTCTAGCTGGTCACTTCCCAGTCTTTTGCTAGCCTTCACCTATATTAAGCGGGAATACTGCTTGTGCATCCAATCCCTTAAACCCCAAAGTTATTCCACATGTGTCCACTATACCTACCTATATACGGTATCTACCTGCCGTTCCATGTAAATTTGTATGTGCCAAACTCTAAACCTTCAAATAAATATCATGTTTTGTATGCTCTAATAGCTCATGTATCAACTAGGGTTGTCTGTATCTTCCATGTTAGGCGGGTTATTCTTAAGAGGAGTGGACTCCGCTCCTCACTCACGAGATAAATGGCTGGTCACCGGGATGCCCAGTCCCATGCGTTATGCAAACTAAATCAAAATAATTGCAAACAAAACTCCCCATGGGACTCTTGTTAGTTGGAGGCACTCGTTGTTTCGAGCAAGCCATTGATTGATGCTTGTGGTGGAAGGGGGAGGATAAACTTTACCATTCTGTTTGGGAACCGCCTATAATGTGTGTAGTATGGAAGATATCACCCTCCCTTGGTTGTTATGTTCACAATGAAAGTATACCGCTCAAAATATTATTCACCTCTGTTTCAAAACCGAGCTCTGGCACCTCTGCAAATCCCTGCTTCCCTCTGCGAAGGGCCTATCTATTTACTTTTATGCTGAGTCGTCATCCTCTTATTAAAAAGCACCAGTTGGAGAGCACCGCTGTCATTTGCATTTATTACTGTTAGTTTACATTGAGTGTGACTTGACTGGATCTCTTTTACCATGAATTACAATGTCTAGTCAGTCCTTGGTCTTTAAAGGTGCTCTGCATTTATGTTTTGCGGTCTCAGAAAGGGCTAGCGAGATACCATCCTGTTATATCATATTATGATTTTTTTGAGAAAGTGTTGTCATCCGAGTTTTATTATTATGGCTCGCTAGTTGATTATGCTATTGATATGAGTAAACTTGGGACCTATGCATTATTGCAAATGTGGTTAGTTATAATCTTTGTCAAAATCTTGAATGCTGGCTTTACATATTTACAACAACAAGAGCAAACAGAGTTTGTAAAAGTTTTTCTTTATCACTTTTAGTTTGTCAACTGAATTGCTCGAGGACAAGCAAAGGTTTAAGCTTAAGGGAGTTGATACGTCTCCAACGTATCTACTTTTCCAAACACTTTTGCCCTTGTTTTGGACTCTAACTTGCATGATTTGAATGGAACTAACCCGGACTAACGTTGTTTTCAACAGAATTACCATGGTGTTATTTATGTGCAGGAGAAAACGTTCTCGGAATGACATGAAACTTCACGGAGACACTTTTCAGAAAATAAGAAAAATACCTGCCAAAGGTGAAGGCCAGGGGGGCCACCACCTTGCCACGAGGGTGGGGGGCGTGCCCCCCTACCTCGTGGCCCCCCTGTTGCCTCTCCAACTCCAACTCCACCTCCATATATTGAGTTTCGGGTAGAAAAAAACTAGAGAGAAGAAATCATCGTGTTTTACGATACGGAGCCGCCGCCAAGCCCTAAAACCTCTCGGGAGGGCTGATCTGGAGTCCGTTCGGGGCTCTGGAGAGGGGAATCCATCGCCACCGTCATCATCAACTATCCTCCATCACCAATTTCATGATGCTCACCGCCGTGCGTGAGTAATTCCATCGTAGGCTTGATGGACGGTGATGGGTTGGATGGGTTCTATCATGTAATCGAGTTAGTTTTGTTAGGGTTTGATCCCTAGTGTCCACTATGTTCTGAGATTGATGTTGCTATGACTTTGCTATGCTTAATTCTTGTCACTAGGGCCAGAGTGCCATGATTTCAGATCTGAACCTATTATGTTTTCATCAATATATGAGTGTTATTGATCCTATCTTCCAAGTCTATAGTCACCTATTATGTGTTATGATCCTTTAACCCCGAAGTGACAATAATCGGGATACTTACCGGTGATGACCGTAATTTGAGGAGTTCATGTATTCACTATATGTTAATGCTTTGTTTTGGTTCTCTATTAAAAGGAGGCCTTAATATCCCTTAGATTTCGTAAGGACCCCGCTGCCACGGGAGGGTAGGACAAAAGATGCCATGCAAGTTCTTTTCCATAACCACGTATGACTATATTCGGAATACATGCCTACATTATATTGACGAACTGGAGCTAGTTCTGTGTCACCCTAGGTTATGACTGTTACATGATGAACCACATCCGACATAATTCTCCATCACCGATCCATTGCCTAGAAGCTTTCCATATATTGTTCTTCGCTTATTTACTTTTCCGTTGCTATTGCTATCATCACTACAAAATACCAAAAACATTACTTTTACTACGGTTACCTTTTGCTACCGTTATCACCACTATCATATTACTTTGCTACTAAATACTTTGTTGCAGATATTAAGTTTCCAGGTGCGATTAAATTGACAACTCAGCTGCTAATACTTGAGAATACTCTTTGGCTCCCCTTGTGTCGAATCAATAAATTTGGGTTGAATACTCTACCCTTGAAAACTGTTGCGATCCCCTATACTTGTGGGTTATCAGCGGGGTAGGTACCGGCGCCGATGCCGCTATCGAAAAGAAGAAGCAGAAGAAGCAGAGGATACGAAAACCTAACAAACTACACTACAAAAAAAGACACATCCGGGACATTTTGGGCCGAACGAAATGTTTTTCTGTCATACATATGACACTTTTATGACGTTAATTGTGACAAAACCCGGTATCATCATAGATGTGGTGGGCTCCTACTTCTATGACAAAAAATCATGACAGAAAATGGGCTTTTCGTCCTGGGCAGGCCGGAGACGCAGCTGCATGACATTCTTTGGGCCGTCCATGACGGAAAAACCGTGGTATAAGCGAGGGGGAGGAAAATTTCGGGGAGTTCCCGATTACGGTGGGAGGTCGGGGGCCGAGCGATGCGCGTTTCTCTCATACATGTACACGCGTGTGTGCGAGGCTTTGGTTCTAACTGAACCCGAGCGAGGCGTTGGGTTCTAACTGAACCCGAGCGATTGCACTGCAGGCTACGCATTACTGAACCCAGGCGATCGATCGATGGATGTTAACTGAACCCGATTGAGCGATTCCTTTGCTACTGCTACTAACTGAAGCCGATCGATGCTGCCTTTGGGATGAACAGTGAGCGTTGCAGGGGGTTTGGATGAACAGTGAGCGGTGGCATTGCCTCTGGATGAAAAAGACCCCATGGTGTGGTGGAGGGCTGGATGAACATTAGACGGTGGAGGGGTGCTCGTGGAGGGGTGGTTGAACAGTAGTCGATGGAGTAGCGCGCGGTGGAGGTTGGATGAACAGGAGCCTGTGGAGGCTGGAGGAGGTCGACGGTAGCCCGTGGAGGCTGGAGGAGGTCGACGGTGGAGATGAACAGTATCCCGCGGAGTCCCGTTTTGCGGTACACCACACCCCTCCCGATGAACAGGACCCCTGTTTCGACCGTGGGAGGTCTGTTTCGTCCGTTTTGCGGTACGGCACACCCCTCCTGATCAACAGGAGCCTCGTTTCAACCGTAGGAGGTCTGTTTGTCCGTTTTGCGGTACAGCACACCCCTCCCGATCAACAGGACCCCCGTTTTGACCATAGAAGGTCCGTTTCGTCCGTTTTGCGGTACGCCACACCCCTCCCGGTCAACAGGACCCCCGTTTCGACCGTAGGAGGTCCGTTTCCTCCGTTTTGCGGTACGCCAGACCCCTCCCGATCAACAGGACCCTGTTCAGGCCTCGTTTCCATTGCCTGTTTCGTCCAAGCCCTCCCGATGAACACGACCACGCATTCCGTTCTGACCCAGCCGGTTGGCTCCCACACGTTCCGTTGCCTCCCCATGAACACGACGTATTCCGTTGCCTCCCCATGAACACGACGACGACGCTATTTCTCCGTTCCGACCCAGCCATGTACACGAGCCCTGGCCGTACATATGCGCGAGAAGGCGTTCGAGACCCCGCCCGTATGTACACATACGTGGCCGTATTTTCTTTCTTGCACCCTGGCATCTATACATACGTGTACATGCTACGTGCGCGCCTCTACTACGACACGTGTGCACCTCTACATCCACCAATATATATGTACGTACACGTTCGCAACCAGAATGACAATGCTACATACGCTTCGACCAGGTGGGTCTCGACTGTCAGGCACTTCCTTGCCTGCGAAGACGTAGCTGGTGGGTCCCAGCAGTCAGTGGGGCGAATCATATTTTTGCCCAGACGCACTTCCTTGCGTGCGAAGATGTAGCTGGTGGGTCCCAGCAGTCATGGGCAAACGTTTTTTCATGAAATACGGTGGCCCGTCCGGTGGGTCCCTGCTATCAGGTGGAGGAATAATTATTTTGCACGTAATAAGGAGGCACTTCCTTGCTGCGGCCGTGGACCCAACTGTCAGCCGCTCCATGTACAGTCCACGTCCGATGGAAGCCGTTCCTTGACCACGTTGACCACGCCGCGCCGAGAGCAACATGGTGGTGGACGACGGCGAGGCCTAGGAAGGGGACGACATGGAGCCAGGGAAGACGCGATAGTGGATGCCCATGCGTAGAGGAGTACGAGGGTTCACTGGTTCGCTGCGGTGTGAGGCTGCCGTCGCCCCAGAATAATAGGGGGTGTGGGTGAGTAGAGGGATGGCCTGGCCAGCGGTGGGAGTAGTAGGGGGCGGTGAGGCCTCCTACGCATCGCAGCCGGCCACGGGAGGCAGGAGCACGAGGCACGACTGGCGCTGGTTTGGGCGGCTGGAGCAAGAAGACCAGAGGTTGAAGAAGCACTACGGCCGTTGGATGGACATCGTACGGTCACTAGAGCTAGAATCCTGCATATTGACTAAGTTGACAAAGCCCTCTGTCCCCGTCAACTTAGTAGGCCCACAAGTCAGCCTGCCACTATACTGGGTCCCAGCTAATAGGGGGAGTATTCATTTTTTGTGTGTAATAAGGAGGCACTTCCTCGTGTGCGAAGATATAGCTGGTGGGTCCGAGCGGTCAGGTGGAGGAATCATTATTTTGCGCGTAATAAGGAGGCATTTCCTTGCGTGCGGTCGTGGACCCAGTTGTCGGCCTCTCCATTTACAGTCCACTTCAGATGCATGTCGGTCATCGACCACGTTGACCAGGCCGCGCCGAGAGCACCAGGGCGGTGGACGACGGCGAGGCCTAGGAAGGGAACGACACGGAGGCAGGGAAGACTCGGCAGTTGTTTCCCATGCGGAGGGGAGTACGACTGTACGAGGGTTTACTGGTTCGTCTGCCGTCGCTGGAGAATAACAGCAGGTGTGGGTGAGTAGAGGGATGGCTAGGCCAGCGATGGGAGTACGATGGGGCGGTGAGGCCTGCGCGGCAGCAGAGCCGGCCTTGGGGAGGAGGGAGCAGGCAGTCCCGCCGACGCTTGTTTGAGCGGCTGGAACAGGAAGAGCAGAGATTGAAGAAGCATGGCGGCCGTTGGATGGCCATCCAACAGTCACTGCTTGTGCGTCAACCTTTTTTTAGGAAAGCCTGAAATCTGTGGAAAACAGCATACAACCCATCTGCCATTATTTCTAATAATTTACAGCCCATTTGCTAATTATTAATGTTTTTTTGGAGCCCATATTCTTTTTGTTAGCAGTACAGCCCATATTGTGGCCACGGTTAAAAAATTATACGAAATTTTGCATATTTCGGTGCGGTCCGAACTATTTTTAATCCTAAAATTTTGACTCGCATTCAAACTGATTTTAAAAATAAATGTATATCAATATAAAATCCAACAAATTCTCCACGCATAAAAATTAATGTAATTTAAAATCTCGAAATGAAAAAAAGATATTTGAAACTAATTGCCGGTTTGATGTGTTTTAAAAATGTACAGCCCAGTTCTCATTACTAATGGGCCATTTTCTCGGCCAACCGAATGAAAGCTCTCCTCGTCTTGAAAGATTTGTAGCCCAACAGGCCTGACAAAGCGACTTACTTGGCAAATCACAAAAAAACTGGGCTGCGGCCGTGGACCCAGCTGTCAGCCTCTCCATGTACAGTACTCTTCCGATGGAATGTTGTTGACAAAGTTGACCACGCCGCGCCGAGAGCACCAAGGCGGTGGACAACGGTGAGGCCTAGGAAGGGGACAACGCGGAGCCGGGGAAGACGCGGCAGTGGATGCCCACGCGGAGAGGAGTACGAGGGTTCACTGGTTCGGCTGCTGTGTAAGGCTGCTGTCACCGCAGGGCCTGGCTAGTGGTGGGAGTAGTAGGGGGCGATGAGGCCTCAACGGCAGCACAACTGGACATTGGAGGCAGGAGCAGGCGGTCTCCCCAGCGCTGGTTTGGGTGGCTGGTGCAAGAAGAGCAACGATTGAAGAAGCAGCAGGACCGTTTGATTCAACTCCAATGGTTACTGCTGCTAGGATCGTTTGTTGACTAAGTTGACAAGCCCTGCGTACGCGTCAACTTAGTAGGCCCATAGGTCAGCCTCCCAACCGGTGTTCCCCAGATGTCAGTGGGAGGAATATTTTTTTTTGCGTAATAAGGAGGCAGTTGATTGCGTGCGGCCAGGCCAGCGGAGGGAGTAGGGCGGGCCGGGGAAGCCTGCGCGGCATCATAGCGGGCCACAAGAGGAGGGAGCAGGCAGTCCCGCCGGCCCTAGTTTAGGCAGCTGGAGCAGGAAGATCAGAGATTGAAAAAGCACGTCGGCCGTTGGATGGACATCCAACAGTCACTGCTGCTAGAATCGTGTGTTCACTGACAAAGCGTTGCGTAAACAAGTCAGCCTCGAAACATGTGGCGTGTACAACCCATTTGCTATTATTTTTATAATTTTTAATCATTTTCTAATTCATATGGAATTTATTGCAGCCCATTTTCCATTTTTAGAATTGCTGGCCATTTTCTGGTCAGTACCAGGGTCAAAAAAATTAACTAAATATGTGGGAAATTTTGAAAATTCGCAAATTTTTGCTGGGAACGAAATATTCTTAATCCAAAAATTAATAGCCATACTAAAACAAATTTAAAAATAAATTAGTACTATGTCATGTTAAATCCAATGAAATACGTATAAGATATCAGTGAAGAACAAAAACAAAAAAAGAAACTTATATCCCATTTGCTATAATTTTTTTGGAATTTTCAACCCCTTTTGATATTACTTTTAACAGACATTGACCATACTCTTAAGCCAGGCCGGAATGCATCCCTCCTCGTCTTGAAAGATTTGCAGCCCAGTAATTCGGAGAAAACAAATAGGCCTAGCTTGGGTATTCTTCAAAAAGAAATACTGGGCTACCTATTTTCCCAAAGAACTGGTGCATGAGCATTTAGCTTTATTTATTTATTTATTTATGTTTAGGGGACCATGAGCATGTACCTGGGCCGGATTCATATGAGAGCCTCCCTTCTAGTTAATTATGGGCTTCTCTATTGGGCTACGTATGGTACGAGGCACTAAAGGATCGAACCGTGCAACGACTTCCAAAACATTGTGTTTGTCATTCTAACAACACTTTTATTCAACCAACAAACGAAATATACTACTGATTGTACAGTCAAAACAGCAGCAGCAGCAACTAGGGCTGGGGGTGCAATAGAAGCAGTAAGCAGGCCAGAAGAGTGAAGACACAACTCTCTCTTCCAAACCAAAGATCAGCCATCGTTACAAAAGGGCTACCAAAAAAGAACAAGTGTATGCATCAAACTAAATAAAGATCCTACTACACCAAGTGTACACATCTAACTAACTAGCTTAGTTAGTCATTACTATTTATTAAGCTGTGGAGATTGGCTGACGGCTTGAACCAGATGGGTGCCTGACGGGGGAAACTCTAGCCAGCAGGTGGAAGTCTGATACTTGCGACCCTCTCTCCTACTTTGGGATGCAGAGCGTGGCGGCACATATCAGGGTATGGTGCATGCATAGACGCAAGGTACGCTGTGTACACACAGTTTTGCCTGATGAACGAAACCGCGCTGCCATCATGATCCTTGCATGGTACTGAGATTGTCCACACGTGAAACAATGAGCTTGATTACCTCTGTGGGGAGCGAATTCCAGCCACTCTTTCAGTGGATGCTGCTCGGTTCTACCATTGTTAGTGCTTGGGTTTCGGACGAGGGGGGAGGCGCCTTAGCGGGGATGGAAGATTGGACGAGATTATGTGCGGACAAAGATGAAGAAGCGAATATGTGGTGCGGGAAGTGGACAGGTGATGATGACTACAGCACGCCGCTTGACTTACGAGACACATACCAGCAGCGTAGGGTCATGTCGATGCCAGACAACTTGCTTGAGTGATCACAGTACTGGTACTCCCTATAGTGATGTGCCCTAACTTGCTTGAGTAGAGTAGTAGAGTAGGACTCTGCTCTACTACTAGCACCGGAGGAGTAGTATATTCTAATCGAAAATAGTTACAAACTTCAATGCCCGAGCGTGGAACGACTACGAACCGTGCTCAAAGACCATGGCCCTATTTGGATATGGGTTAGAGTTAGTTTGTGTTAGTTTGGACTCAACTAGCCCAAAAATATCCAAATAGGAGGGTTAGTTCGGGTTAGATCCATCTAACCCACCCCAAAAAACTAACCCACCCAAGAGGTGCTTATTTGAGTTAGTTCATCTCGGGACCACTAAAAACACATTTTTCTCTCGCTCTTCCCGTGGTAGATCCCACCCCACTTCCTCTAAGCTTCTCGTCCTCTTCCTCCCTCCCTCTTGCACCGCCCATGAAGACGCCTCGCCGTATCTGCGCTCCATCTAACCCTGCCATCCAAACATCTTTTTGGTTAGAGTTAGTTCAGAGCTAGTTCAAGGTTATAATCTAACTCTAACCTCTAACTGAGTTAGAGTATCCAAACAGGGCCCGTGTCTATGTGGTGTTTGGACATGAGCGACAACCTCAATGCCAACGGTGCTGCTCCCATTGCACCGTATGTGTTTCTGTCCTTCCTATTCGAAATCATGGTAGAATTCATGTTTCTACTCTGTATCCTAGTACTATGCTAGTCCACATGATTAGTTTCATCTCTGTTATAGCCGTCATGATTTATTTTGTGCTTATTCACATTAAATCTCGTAGTAAGTTTCTCATATATTCAACTGGCGCAACGTCCCCTATAGCCACTCCCGTTTCATGGATGGCCTAGTCGATGCCTCCAAGGAGCCCTTCGTCCACTGCTATGAGTGCCCGATGCCATTTTGTGGCTCGCCGGCGAACATGGTGCATCACCTCACAGATGCGTGTAGCGGTCACTGCTGGCCCTTGGCGGAGAACATCAAGTACGAGACGTGCTACCCGTTCACCATGCCGGAGTCACTGGAGGATCACCGCCGCCTACTAGTCTCGGAGGAGGACGGCAGTGTCTCCCTCTTGATCGTGGGCACCGGCGAGGCCCGCGCAGGCCGCCGCCCCGTCTCTGTAATGTGCATCAGGGGCGACGCCGCTGATGCTGACACTGGCACGAGGCCGATGTACGGGTGTGTGGTCAGTGTTACTACCCCTCCGGGTCGCGTGGGCGGCAACACCGGCCTCATCGAACGGACTTGGACTCTGGGGAGCTGGGACTATCCCGGCAATGTGGACTTGGAAAACCCATGGCATCCTTTACCCGCCAACGCGGTGCACGGGGACTCCAAGGAGGTTCACCTGGACATACGCATTATCAAGTTAAATGTTGATCATTAGTCGTCGCTCAATGTAATCCGCTGTCTAAGCATGTGGAGACTTCCATGCAGGATCTTGCTCTATTGGAGTATCACGCATGAATAAAAGTGTATCCGTTTATGGTTTAGTCTAGAATCTTCCATGTATGAATTTTTACTACAGTACTGGTGAAAGACTTACGATGAACCATTTCTTACATGTCCTCTACCCGCTTACAAGTCATCCTGATTTAATCCCTCCGTCTAGGTGTATAAGGGCATGGTTAATATTACTTAATAATATAGCCAACTGTTGACTATAAGAAAGTGCCATGTCATGTGTAGCCAACATGTATAACAATTGATACTCAAAAACTAATTCTTACTAGTGTGTATGCACGTGCAATGCACGTCTTAACAGTATGGTGTGATTCCACCAAAAAATACTTTGAAAAATGAATTCCAAGCAAAAAAATATTGTTGATGCACATGAAATAGAGTTTAGAAATTTACTAATTGGTAGTACAAAATGCAACTACTGCCTGCGGTCATCCAGAAATTTTCGAAGAATATAAAAAAAGTATGTGGTGGAACCCACAAATTGTTTACTTCAACTTTAGTTTCTCCTCCAGCCATCTCACATCAGCTCACAACCAACTCTTTTTTTACTCATCACAACCTGACAATTGCAGCATAGTAGAGGAGGCATAGGTCTTCTTTTCAGGAAGGTATGACACGGTGCAGCGATGTTTCCAGAACCAAGTAGATTCAGCTGCAGGCACTGTTCACTGCAAACCCCTCCAATATTAGCCGCTAGATTTAGGAGATGAGATGAGTGGCTAGGATTGATGCTCTAGGTGCAATCCATGACTCGTATACTATATAGTAGTATAGATAGTATAGAGAACATCATTTCTTGCAAAGCATAATAAGTGTTATTTCTTCACAAGTTTTGGATGCAGGTTGAACAATTGAACGCTTTTGTTTGCAAAAGATACCTTTTTATCTATTTCACCCGGATGTTTGTGAGCTCTAGAGATGAAATAATATCAGAAGAAAGCTATCGATACTCGTTACACATGAGATGACCCCCACATCCTTTGTCAAAATAAACAACTCCCCGATCAATGCATTTCACTCTTCGGTGCAACACACGGGCACCTTACTACTATAGATTAGTACGACCAAAAATTGAACTAACATTATATATAGTATGATAAATGCTGATGCATGTCACCTAAAATTATATCATTCAAAACTATGTTCAAATACGAATCCAACGATATAGTTTTTGTTGACATGCACTAACATTTTGTTAGTTAAATCTTCAGTCAAATTCAATGGGGGACTAATAAACCACGACCGATGTAGTACAAGTCTAGAGGGCGGCGCTGCACGGGAGTCTCACCTCTCACCCCGCTCGTGGCGCGGCAGTAAAGCCGTCATATCACAAAACCCAACCACTCCTAGTAATAAGTGGCCTGGTAAAATAAGCGGACAAGCAACCATCACATCCCTCCGTCTTTTTTGCATTTCATCTCTCTGCATTTACTTTCTCTGGTTCATCTTGCACACTCGATCCCTAGATACTACTCCTAGGGCCAGTTCTTTTGGCGGCCTCCCCAGCTTTTCCCACAAGACTAGTCACAGTGGAGATTAACAATAAGGCGTCTCACTCATTTATTTGGGCTTCTAAACTACTACTCCGTCCTGGTTTATTCCTCACCATTGTAATTTGTGCTAAATTTTGACCAAAGATTTAACTGGTTTATTCCTCACCATTGTAATCCCTCCGTCTAGGTGTGTAAGTCATCTTACGAAAAACAAATAATCCCAAAACACTTAGGCGCGGTCCATTAACTTCTACCTTGTTTCTTGTTTCTTGACATATCAACCAATAAGAGATAAAGGGTGTGCATGCTTTTAATGACTTGAGATATCAAACACGACATGCAGTGGTTAGTTCATTGCATGCAATACTATTAATTAGCAAATAAACATTAACGTTTCTCGTTTTCTCCTCCTCCTTGGTCACGGTGCACAGCCTAAGAGCAAGTACAATAGAGACTAGTCAGCAGGCTATAGCATCTTCCACATCAGCAAAATCATAGCTGGAGGAGAGAGAAGTGAGAAGAAAGGACCAAGCGGGTGCTTCGCGAGTCGCCGGGCGATAGCACAAGCAACGAGGAAAAGGAGCCTGCATGCAGCCCATGCGAGCGCTACGGCCGGCGTTCAGCTCCCCTGCCAATCCTGACACTTTCCTTTGCCTAGCACAGCATGCATGCATTAAATGTATAGCCAACACTACAGCCATTCTACTGTATGAACTTTTTCAAATACAGGCTACAGGTGACATGGCTATACTATAGAGCCGGCAGCAGGCTTTACTATTAACCTTGCTCTAAGATGACTTACTCACCTAGAAGGATGGAGTAGTGCGTGTGACATGCACTAACATTTCTTTAGTTAAATTTATGATCAAAATTTGACACAGATTACAATGGGGACCAATAAACCAGGACGGAGGTAGTAGTTATGGGATTACTAATCTAGAAGCCTAAAAGAACTGGCCCCTGGTACTCCTACTTGTAGTAGTACTCAAGTTGGAATTCCAATTGCACGACATAACTTGTTAGGCAAAAAATTTGATACAGGGTGTAGGAAGCGGTTTAGGAATTTGCATGCCTTTACAACCAGTGAGATACAAAGTACGACAGAGAAATAACCATAGAGAAGGAAGCTAAAAGTAAACAATCAAACAATCATTTTTGCATTTGTTTTGCATTGAATCGTTTCACAAGCTTGGCTAGTGTTGTTTTTCTACTTTTACAAAAACCGCATCGTAATGTTAAAACGTGCATTTGCACGTACATAAGTAATAGTAGTACTCCCTCCGTCTAGGTGTATAAGTATTCCCTCCTTCTTGGTCACGGTGCACAACCAAAGATGACTTATTGACCTGGACGGAGGGAGTAGCACAGTCTGCAAGCATATATCGAGAGAGACGTGTAGTGCGATAGTATATAGTAAAGTTTGTGCTATATGCACGTACTTGCAAAATGCGTATGAATACACAAGGTTTCCAAACTTTCCCTTTTACATACTTAATTAAGGACACTAAAAATTCTTGAACGTTCGGGATTTATCATTTGCGTCCCAAAACTAATGATATCGCCTTACGAAACAAAAATTATACTCCTCCTAAAAGCAACGACGCTCGCAGGAGCGCTTGCGGCGCGCCACGAGTGCCCTGGTGCGTGGCTGTTTCCCAGCACGCCGACACAATGCCTCTTCCTCAGCCTCACAACTCGTGAGGTGCTGATTGGCGGCTTGCCGGCGGGCAAGCGCGATCTCACCGTGTGGTGATCCGGCGCCAACAGGTACTCCTCCTCGCTGGAAGCATGCACCCGGTCCACGTACCGCCAAGCGTAGATGAGGCGCTTGGGCCCGACTCCACTCAGGGCATCGGCACGGGCGTCCTCCGCCACCCTCACGGACCTCGCACGAGCCTTCTGCCAAAGAGCCAATCGCCTGACTCTCTCAGATGCGACATTGGCCTCCCAGGCAGCTTGTTCCGCGGTGCGCTTCTCTTCCTCGGCCTTCTTCTCCGCCTCTATTTTGGCGAGCTCTACTGGACGCAATGCCTCCCACAAGGCGACATCCATTTCTTTCCAAAGCTCCTCAAGGGTGGGGGGCTCGGCGGGCGGCGCGGCGTTCTCCTTGTAGCAGGGAGCCGACGCGTCCTCCGGCGCACGTGGCGAGGAGCGGAATGCCGACGCGTCCTCCTCGACTAGTGGCGGCGAGGAACAGAACGGCGACGCGTCGCTTCGCGGCGAGGAGCGGAACGCCGACACGTCCTCCTCGACTAGTGGCGGCGAGGAACGGAACGGCGACGCGTCGCGTAGCTGCGAGGAGAGGAACACTGACACGTCCTCCTCGACTAGTGGCGGCGAGGAACGGAATGGCGACGCATGACCATCCGCGCGGTGCAGCGAAGGGCTCCTAAGGCTTGGGAGGGGCGATGCCATGGTAGTCGACGTGAGAGGGAGGGGAAGGAGATAGCAATGAACATGAATGTGAGGGGGAGGAGATAGCGATATCGTGGGAGGCGCAGTATTTATAGCGAGCAATGGCACACCTATGTAAGATATGGACTGAGCTGCACTGACTTAACTATAGGTCCAGTTGCATCACTGACATGTGGGCCAGACCCCTGTTGGGCCCATATGTTAGTGAACCAATGCACCTGCAGTTAAGTAACAGCTACGTTGGCATATTTGTTGGAGTAAATTACGGGGGAGCGAAGGGATGGAAATATTGCTGGTCAAAACGGATTGGACGAGCGTTGGGGAGGAGAGTCATGCATGCAGATTTTTTCACACGGGGTGGAGTGGTGGGACCGCCGGAGGGAGAAGGAGAGTTTGGCAGGCATATTGTTTCCACACATGGAGAGGAAAAGATTTGGAGACGAACGACCTTCCTGCAGGTATGGGGAATGGTGCATAATAAGTCATCTTGCATGCCGGGCTAGGTATAGTCTCAAGTCATCAAAAACATACACGCCCCACACATGTTCATATTTCAAGGTGCACTAAATTATTGCATGCGATGATTAAGGCTGGCCTTAATGGTGGTATCTTAGCTGGTATCATGCACACGGGAATAGCAAACATGCTGATGTGGCAAAGAATTAAAGAAGAGAGGGGGGTTAGAGTAACTAGTGTTCATGCATGCATCTTGTTTTCCAATCACATTTTACAAGTAAAATTCGTGGACAAACTTTGACCCAAAGTACGATGGGGACTAGTAAACCAGAATGGAGGTAATAGTTTTTTTAATCAAAGAAGGGTTTCCACTTCCGATTTTCATTACTGAAAACCAGAATGAAGTCTAGTTTTGAAATACGTATATCACTAAAAATATGTTATGTTTCACTCAAAATATATTCCTTGGCGGTTTTGATGAGATAAGGGAGGAATGTTGTTGGTTTCAAGATTCGAGAAGTGGTATATGTCTAATTTCTACTCTTACTAGCAAGATGGCCGTGTGTTGCACGGAACATCGAGATCTTCTGGGAGAAAAGGATGAACGAGGGAAGGCCTTATCTGTAAATGTGGTGAAGAGTGCGGGTAAATTGCCATATTTTCCTTTCTATCCGTCAGATATAAATCGGACGACCTACATTGCAGGATGGCAGGCCCACCATCATCACCAACTCTATTTTTTATCCCTACTATTATAAAAAGCATTGTCGGTGATGATCGTGTGCCTGCCATCCTGCAATATAGGCCGTCCGATCTATATCTGACGGATAGGAAGGGAACTATGGCAATTTTGCAAAAAGATACCCACACCCCTCTCCACATTGCAAATAAGGCCTTCCCTCGTTCATCCTTTTCCCCCACAAGATAAACTACTCATACAAATGCATCTTGATGTTCCGTGCAATGCATGCGCATCTTGCTAGTTGTTGCAAAAAGCCCATGTCTGTGAGAGAGAGAGGGGGAGAGTGGAGGAGGACGGAGTGCATGTGTGACAAAGACACAAGGAGTGTATGTGCGATAGGTATCAGCTTAAAATGAGGCGATAGTGTGTGTGCATGATCGAGAGGGCGTGTCTCAAGAAGGGAAGAAAAATCTACATAGATAAAAGGAGCGGGAGAGAGACATGTATGCGATGGTGGAAGCACGAGTGTGCGGGTGTATAAACCTATCTAGAGGCTAGCTAGTCGATAAATGTTTGTGAGAGAAATACGAGTCGGGGTGCAAAAGCGAGAGTTTTGTGTGTGAGAGAGAGACAGTAGTCGGGAAGGGGAGTGGAAGCAGGAGTTGTGTGTGTGTGTGTCTGTGAGAGAGAGAGAGAGGAGACGGTAGTCGGGGTTGTCTGATCGATAAACAAATGAATAACGTCAGACTGGGATGGAGACAAAAAGGAGACCACAACAAATGTTGTGTCTACAGGAGAGAGAGAGCATAACTTTAGTGGTATGAGTCATATGTAGAGACATATAGGGTGTGTGAGAGAATCCCATAGAGAGAAAGACAAAGTGAAAGACGAGTGGAGACTGTGTGTGTGGCGGTGAAAAAGAAAGCTTAGGTACCGAGTGATACCATAGAATAGTAGAGACGTGAGAGATAATGAAAACCGTGTAATGTATAATGATAGGGAGAGTGTGACACTTCTCAAGGGAGACATCGAGAGACCGTGTTTGCGAGGATAGGAGAAACATGAAGTGAGCATGCGGGTGAGCTGGAGAAAAGAGAGTGATAGCTACCTAAAGGAGCATGCATGCGAGAGAGATGGGCGTGAAAGGAGTGAACAAAAAAGGGATTCGAATATTTGAATTCGAGATGATGATACATGTAATCCATACTCGAACCAAAATTGATCTATCAAACATGCATGCCCTTATGAATTCACGCACATCTATGTTATTTAATATGTAGATATTACTGATCCATACATTTTAGTAGAACATAATTTGGTTAAATTTTTTCGAATTCAACCTTAAGATTTCGAGATTGTTGTATTTGTAAATCATATTATACATATAAAGGAGCAGAATTCTTTGTTGTGCTTTTGAAAGTATATATAAAAAATGATGTATATTGAATGTAATTCCAATTGAAAATGGATCTCGCCCGAAAAAATGGAATACAAACAGGATTTGAATTGAGTTGGCACGGTAAACGTGCACTCTGCAAAATTTGAATGAAGCGGGGAAAGTCGCAGTAATCTCCCGAAAACAAAATCTGTGAGATGGAAATCACTACTGCCTATCCCTGCCACGCAAAGCCTATCTGCTGGATTTCTATAGGTTTTGATAGGGGTAGGTTTGTAATTTCACCCAAACGTGACGTAACCGCCTCTCAGCCAGATTCATACACGGTGGGTGCCAAAACACAGTGTGTCCTCGGCCGAAATCGACTCCCTCCCAGATTCATATTCATACACGGTGGGCACCAAAAACAAACTCTCGTCGGCAAATATTCGGTGTATGCGAGATTACCGTCCTATCCCCAACTGACTAATGTTGTTGTGATGTAGTAGAAATTTGAAACGGGGGCTAAGTTTGTAAATTTCCTCGCATTTGAGACAAGCGTGCCCTGAATACATTGTTCCCCCCTTCCTCTCTACCTCCCTTTTCCCCATTCGTACTCCGTGGGCGCCAAAACACCCTCTCCACTCCTCCGTCCGTCGCCGTCCGCCACCCCATCCACCGCCGTCCTCCTCCACCATGCCAGAGCTGATACCCCGACACTGCCGTCCATTACAAGAGATCGACCTCTCTCATCCACGACTTCGGACCGGGATCCTTGCATCCCATCCTCTTGCTTCATCCCCGCTGTCGTCCACCTTGCCGGCGCCGCTCCTACGACCGTCTCGTCCATCGCGCCCCGCCGCCACCGTCTACCCTCCTAGATCTGCTTCCACGCCACCGACAGCCATCGCTACCGCAGCACCGTCAAATTCTCAGCAGATGCGTACATGGTGCCGCACCAGAGGCGGTACTCTTTTGTATCTTCTCAACTTATTTATCGCAACAAGAAAATAGATCGCCACCGCTTTACTCTGATTTCTTGTCTTGGTTGCGAAGTTGCCTTTGTCCGGTTTGCACCTTCAGATCCGCCATGGCACACTCAACACTATAGTCCCAATGCTTATGGTTTTCCCCTTTTATATTCCACACTAGTTAAATCATAGTAGACTAAATTTCAAAATTGGGTCAGTCGATTTTTCAAAGCTCGCTGAAATTCGCCGGTGCGATCAAAGGGGCTCGGGTGGTTGTGGGGCCTTGCCGAATGAATAAAACTCGACGCGGGTGGGGGTTGGGGCGGGGTGGGGGTGGGAGTGCTGGTGGAACATAGGCGGTGGGGGCCGGTGGTCCGGCCGGCGGTCCATGTGGTGTTCTGTATGGGAAGAATCAGATACGAGGAAGAAGAAGGGTTAGGAGACATAGGATCTTCATCCAACCACCTGAAATGGTCGAGAGACAGCTGGTAGTTGCATTCTTAATGCGCTCTGGTTCATGACGTGTGGGCACTACGCAACTAACATTTTATTATCCAAAATCTTCTTGCTCTTCTTTACCATGTTCCTCTTCCGTTATTCTTTAATATGTACTCTCTCCATTCCTAAATACAAGTCTTTGTATAGATTCCACCATGGACTACATATGGAGCAAAATGGGTGAATCTACACTCTAAAATGTATCTGGATACATCTATATGTGATCCATAGTGGAAATCTCTACCAAGACTTATATTTTGGAACGGAGGGAGTATGATAGTAGTACAGTATGTTCCTTGTACTGAAGATGAGCAGGGACATTTGCAGTGTAGAGGTCTATACGGTCGGTTGTGATGGACACTTTGAGCCTCTTTGATTCGTAGGATCTTGTAAACATAGGAATAGGATTTTTAGTGGCCTGCCCACTTGAATCCTATAAGAATAGCAAGGAAATGCGGGGAGCTGTGTCGCCTTTGAGAGTTACACTGATATTAACAGTACCGCACCTTCACTTGAAGAGAGATGGTATCCGAAGCCTTTCTAGCCGTACCGGCAATACTAGCACATATATTCCAGCAAGTCCCACTTTACTGATTTTACTCTAATGCTTAAGGTTTTCCCGTTATATCTACACTATGATCTGTGTAGCTGCTTTGTGTCGCACTAGCAGCAGTCCACTCTTGAAGCTAAACACTGCAATGACTTACAAAATTGGCACCAAGGCATTGAGTGCCATTCTGGATGCAATTAAACTTATACGGTCCTTGAGGGAGTCCTGGATTAGGGGGTCTTCGGACAGCCGGACTATATCCTTTGGCCAGACTGTTGGACTATGAAGATACAAGATTGAAGACTTCGTCTCGTGTCCGGATAGGACTCTACTTGGCGTGGAAGGCAAGCTAGGCAATACAGATATGTATATCTCCTCCTTTGTAACCGACCTTGTGTAACCCTAGCCCCCTCCAGTGTCTATATAAACCGGAGGGTTTTAGTCCATAGGACAACATACAATCATACCATAGGCTAGCTTCTAGGGTTTAGCCTCTCCGATCTCATGATAGATCAACTCTTGTAATACTCATATCATCAAGAATAAATCAAGCAGGACGTAGGGTTTTACCTCCATCAAGAGGGCCCGAACCTGGGTAAACAATCGTATCCCCTGCCTCCTGTTACCATCCGCCTTAGACGCACAGTTCGGGACCCCCTACCCGAGATCCGCCGGTTTTGACACTGACATTGGTGCTTTCATTGAGAGTTCCTCTGTGTTGTCGCCGTTAGGCCTGATGGCTCCTACGATCATCGATAGCGATGCAGTCGAGGGGGAGACTTTTCTCCCTGGACAGATACTTGTATTCGGTGGCTTCGCACTGCAGGCCAACTCGGTTGGCCATCTGGAGCAGATCGAAAATTACGCCCCTGGCCACCAGGTCAGGTCTAGAAGCTTAAACTACACGGCCGATATCCGCGGAGACTTGATCTTCGACGGATTCGAGCCCCTTCCTTGTGCGCCATGCAGTCACGATTAGTATGATTTAGCTCTACCATTGTACATTGTTCAAGAAGTCGCACCGAAAGCCCCTCCGACCCTCAATTCAGAGCCAGTTGCGCCATCCATGGACAAGTGGATAGACCCTACCACGGAGGCCGTATCCTCTGCGGAGATCGAGCCAAACATCGACCTTACCCTTCACGAGAGCCGTGTTGCCAAACTGCCGGATCCTTCTCCGGCCACAGACTCCGAACCGCCTGCGCCCGTTCCTGTCGAATCCGATTGGGCGCTGATCATGGAGTTTACCTCCATGGATATTTTTCAGCACTCACCCTTTGGCAACATACTGAACTCATTAAGGTCTCTCTCCTTATCAGGAGAGTCCTGGCCGAACTACATCCGGCAGGATTGGGATGCGGATGACGAAGAAATTCACCGCCCACCCACCACCCACTTAGTAGCCACTGTCGATGACTTAACCGACATGCTCAACTTCGACTCCGAAGACATCGACGGTATGGATGGCGATGCAGGAGACGAACAGGAACCACTGCACACAGGGCACTGGACGCCCACTTCATCACATGACGTATACATGGTGGACACACCCAAAGAAAACAATGACGAGGAACGGAAGTACGTAGCGAAGGGTTGTTCCCTCGAGAAGCAGTCAAAGCGGCAGCGTAAATGCCGCTCGAAATCCTACCTCGGCAGAAATAACGATCATATAGACCCAGCGATAGAGCAGGGTGAACCATCGCTCGACCAGTCCGTCGAAGATAACAGTCTGGTCCACACCACACCGGATAGGCTCCAGGAGCAACATAAAGCCCACCAAAGGCTTGTTGCTATGGCGAGGAGCCTAAAAAACAGAAGCAAAGGCTCAAGGCTGCACAAGACACACTCAAAATCAAATGGAGTGAAGTACTCAACACTACAGTGAAGTATGGAAGTAATCGCCACACCAAGAGTTATCCGAAGCGAAAGTTGCTACCTGAATTTGATGAGGAGGCCTTAGATCCTCCACAATTAAACAATAAAATGGCCATCCAGTCGGATAGACGACCTCATAGCCAACATAAAGCGGCAAATGACACCGCACATAAACCAGTACGCGATCCGCGTAAGGGCTCGCACCAAAAGGACGGCGCAACCAGATCCATCTATGGACCACGCAAGCGCGCTCCAACATACAATACAACACAACAAACATCCGAACACCACGGTACACCCAAATATAGGGGTGCCGCACACCCTCTATGTTTCACCGATGAGGTGCTGGATCATGAATTTCCAGAGGGATTCAAACCCGTAAACATAGAGGCGTATGACGGAACAACAGACCCTGGGGTCTAGATTGAGGACTACATCCTCCATATCCATATGGCTCGAGGAGATGATCTCCATGCCATCAAGTACTTACCCCTCAAGCTCAAAGGGCCAGCTCGGCACTGGCTTAAAAGCCTCCCTGAAAACTCCATTGGAAGCTGGGAAGAGCTCGAAGACGCCTTTCGGGCAAATTTTCAAGGGACCTATGTCCGACCACCAGATGCAGACGATTTTAGTCATATAACTCAACAGTCCGGTGAGTCAGCCCGAAAACATTGGAACATGTTCCTCACTAAAAAGAACCAAACAGTCGACTGTCCGGACGCCGAAGCCTTAGCAGCTTTCAAGCATAGCGTCCGAGACGAATGGCTTGCCAGACACCTCGGTCAAGAAAAGCCGAGAACAATGGCAGCATTAACAAGCCTCATGACCCGTTTTTGCGCAGGCGAGGACAACTGGTTAGCCAGATGCAGCACCAGCGACCCAAGTACATCCGAAGTCAGGGATGGAAATAGGATATCACGACGCAGCAAGAATAAGCGCCGGAATAAGGAAGACAGCCCGAAGAGCACATCGGTAAATGCCGGATTTAGAAGCTCTCGGCCAGGCCAGCAGAAGCCGCCCTCCAAAGGCAACAGAGACGAACTGTCCAGCCTAAACAAAATTCTGGACCAAATATGTCAGATCCATAGCACCCCTGATAAACCTGCAAATCATACCCACAGAGAATGTTGGGTCTTCAAACAGTCCGGCAAGCTCAACGCTGAATACAAGGGCAGGATACACCAAGTGAAGACGAGGACGAGCCTCGCAAGAAAAGCACATGGGAACAGAAGAAATTCCCACCAGAAGTCAAAACAGTCAACGTGTTACACGTGATAAAAGGGAGAAACAAAGCGGCACCCTTAGAGAAACATGCCCCAGGGCCTATCACCGCAGAGCTCCGCCACTGGTCGTCCCAACCGATCACCTTCGACCATCGGGATTACTCGGCAAGTATCCGGCGGGCAGGATGGGCTACCTTGGTATTAGATCCAATAATTGATGGATACCACTTCACACGAGTCCTGATGGACACGCGGCGGTAGCAGTTTAAACCTGATATATCAGGACACAGTCTGCAAAATGGGGATAGACCCAACAAATATTTGCCACAGCAATGCCACCTTTAAAGGAGTAATGCCAGGCCCGGAGGCTCATTGTAGGGGCTCCCTACTACTAGAAGTCATATTCGGCTTCCCTGATAACTTCCGCAGCGAAAATTTAACTTTCCACGTCGCTCCGTTCCAAAGTGGCTATCAAGCACTACTCGGACGCGAAGCTTTCGCTCGCTTTAACGCAATACCGCATTATGCTTCCCTCAAGCTCAATATGCCCGGTCCACGCGTCATCATTACAGTAAATGGAAATATTGAGCACTCCTTGCGCGCCGAAGACGGTGCGGCCGCCTTGGCCGCCACACACTAAATGGCCTCACCAACTCAAGCATTTGACAGGTCGTTAAGACCACGGACACGGCTAGACGAGTCCAGCTCAGCTATATGTAATTAATACAGGTTTGATGGCTATACCCCTATAACAATACAAGGGGCTCAACACGCGCGCAAAAGTGGAAATAAGGCTCACCTTTACTCATTTTCAACTATATATCGTTTATTTAGTATAACTTAACTTCTGCACGGCAACTTTTCAACAAATTCCCCTCTTTTTCAGATGACCATCGTGCTACACCCGTCCAGGATACGGCACAACGGAGACACAGGCACAGACGTGCAGCAGGGGCCCGTTCCAAGGATTCTTTGTAGATTAAGACCCTGCGTAAACCTTTTTTACTGTCTCTTGTTGATTTACATCCCTCAGATTCTCAGTACAACTGAGAAGGATGCTGACGTCTTGGCATGTGGCCATGCCAGAATAATGCACGTACCTGGACACCAGGGGCTTATTACAAAGGGTACTGTTTAGACCCGATTTACACCATAAAGACCGAATACCTTAGGGAGTGTTCGGCGTCGCGAGTTTGGCCTTATATGCATCAGCTCCGAATCATGTCTTTGGTCAAATGTTGGGTTTGCCCGGCTCCTGTGTTTTGCTGCCTTACGTTCCGCTCTATCGGCTAAGGCAGCACCAGGAGAACTACTGCGATTGTGCCCTGGTTCATCCGGACGAGCACCTCAGTAGAGAAAGCCGAAAACTGACTATCATGATATAGCGTGAGACTGATCAACCACTCGATGACTTATTGGAATCTTCGGGATTCCTCCGAATTGACGAAGGGCCGTTTCCCGGCCAGGCATGTACGCACCCCGAATCCGGACGAGTGCGGAGCCACCAGGGGCTATATAGTAGCCCCACTGTCAAACTCCTATGGCTAAGTGAAAGTGTTAAAGCATTATAGTCCGGTTGCCTAGTTCTCTGCGCTATCACCTCCTTATTAGGACCAAGACGTTGGATTAAGTGTGAATACACGTCTTCTGCGAACACCCCCGCATTATATGCGTGGGGGCTGAAGCCGACGACTGCAATCTTTCAGGTTATATACATGTATACATAAACAGCCGCACAGGAGGCATCACAATACTTTTGGGCAAAAGTCTAAATACAACCTTGATAAATTCAATAAAATGTTGTTTTTACAATGGGAATACATGTCACTCAAACATAACATTCTTCGAGCATCGGGCCTCTATCGAACGAGCACCCTCAAGAACTTCTTCAAAATAGTGCTCGGCAGCCACTCGGCCTATGGCCGAACCCTGCACCGCGATAGTGGTGGTATCCATCTCCGCCCAGTATGTTTTGACATGGCAAGGGACATCCGCGAGCCTTCTATGCACGCCGACCTATTCATCGCATTAATGCGTGGAACTGCACCAAGGAACTGCTGCACCAAGCTAAAATAGTTGTTCGGCTTTGGCCTTTCCGGCCATAGATTATCCACGACATACCTCATGGCGAGTTTGGACAATATATTGAGTTCGGCCCATTCGGCAAGCTAATCAGTCAATGGAAGCGAACGCTCTGGAACGTTAAATTGTGACCAAAACAGCTTGTCCACTTCCCGATCTGTTTAATCTCGGAAGTATTCGGCCACATCGACAGCGCTCGCCGCCAAGTCCAGATATGCGTTGGCCGAACTCCACAGCCTATCCAGAGAACGCGGATCGCCGAACTTCCTCCACAGCATAAAGGGCTTCCCAGCCACAATATCCCCGGCTTCACGCAGTTCCTCCTTATTTTCTCTCATTGCAGAGTGGGTGCCTTTGGTCGCCATTGTGGCCTTTTCGAGGTCCGTAGCCTCTGCCCGGCTTTCTTCTTCAAGAAACTGGCAGCGGTCGGCAGTGTCTTTTAACTTCACAACCATTTTGGCCATTTTCTCTTTGCTCTCGCGATGCGCGGCCTTCTCGTCTCTCAACTCTTCGGCCACCTTCAAAGCGGCCGCATTACTACTCCTTGCTTGCTCCTTGGCTCGGGCAAGCTCCGCCCGTAGGGCCTCCACGGTGGCAGCTCCATCTGCAGTCACAACACATTATGTGACATTCACTATAAACATCACTGTCGGTGTCAAAAGCGGCGGATCTCGGGTAGGGGGTCCTGAACTGTGCGTGTAAGGCGGATGGTAACAGGAGGCAGGGGACACGATGTTTTACCCAGGTTCGGGCCCTCTTGATGGAGGTAAAACCCTACGTCCTGCTTGATTAATATTGATGATATGGGTAGTACAAGAGTAGATCTACCATGAGATCAGAGAGGCTAAACCCTAGAAGCTAGCCTATGGTATGATTGTATGTTATTGTGTCCTACGGACTAAAACCCTTCGGTTTATATAGACACCGGAGGGGGCTAGGGTTACACAAGGTCGGTTACAAAGGAGGAGATATACATATCCGTATAGCCTAAGCTTGCCTTCCATGCCAAGTAGAGTCCCATCCGGACACGAGACGAAGTCTTCAATCTTGTATCTTCATAGTCCAACAGTCCGGCCAAAGGATATAATCCGGCTGTCCGGAGACCCCCTAATCCAGGACTCCCTCAGTAGCCCCTGACTAAGGCTTTCAATGACGATGAGTCCGACGCGCAGTATTGTCTTCGGCATTGCAAGGCGGGTTCCTCCTCCGAATACACCGCGGAAGAATTTGAATACAAGGATAGTGTCTGACCCTGCAAAATAAGTTCCACCTACCACCATAGAGAGAATAATATTTCCACAAATCTAATTTGCTGACTTGTTTTGGCAACACGACATTATGTCATGGACCGGTGATTATTCGAACCGTTTCCTTTAACTAGCCCCACACATAACGCGAGGCAGTTTTTTGACACGTCTTATCAAAGCAGAGATCGTGTCCCCTTATCACGGGATTCTCATCAATACGGGCGTGGGTAACCCAACTGCGCCATCGATTACGGCGCTTGGGGATAAGCGAGTTTTACCAGGCTAGTGGGGATGCACAGCTTCGTCCGCCCATATAAAGGGATAAGGATTCACCTTTTCATCCACGCCTTCTTCCTCCTTTGCTCATCCATTTTCGCACACTCGTGCTCCAACGCCCAAGTCCGCACTTCCCACCTCAACCTTCTCCAACCATGTCCGGAGCGGGAGGCAGGTGGATGGTCTCCTCCGTCACGGAGGGTCACATCAAGAAGCTTAGGAGAGCCGGATACCTGCCCGACGACATCGCGCACCGGCTCCCAGATGAGGGGCAGCTCATCCCCACCCCCAGGCCCCATGAGAGGGTAGTGTTCCTTACCCATTTCCTCCGCGGACTGGGATTCCCTCTCCACCCATTCGTCCGGGGGCTCATGTTCTACTACGGCCTAGATTTCCACAATCTGGCCCCGAACTTCATCGTCAACATCTCGGTGTTTATCGTCGTGTGCGAGGCCTTCCTCCGCATCAAGCCCCACTTCGGCTTATGGCTGAAGACCTTCAATGTCAAGCCGAAGGTAGTGAGCGGCCGCCAGGTGGAGTGCGGAGGCACCATGGTGGGCAAGATGCCCAACGTCACATGGCTCGAGGGCTCCTTCATGGAGACCATAAAGGGGTGGCAATTGGGGTGGTTCTACATCACTGAGCCGCGTGACCCTAAATGGGCAGCGGCCCTCGAGTTCCGATCTGGCATCCCCACGCGGCTCACCTCCTGGCAAGAGAAGGGCCTGTCCTGGGGTACTTTAGGAGAGCTGACCGGACTCCAAACATGTGTTCAAAACATGGTGAACAAGAAGCTCAAACTCGTCAATGTAGTCCAGGTCATGCTCATCCGCCAGATTCTCCCGTGCCAACAACGGGCTTTCAACTTGCGGGAGTTCGACCCGGCCCAGCACCGAACTCTGAACAAGCTCTTCAACACAACTCACGAGGATGCCTGGAAGGTGCTATTCAAGAGTGCCGAGGTTCCCCCTCCCACTACCGAGGATCACAGATTCTGCGCGAAGTGCCAAGCCAGCGCGGTAAGCTGTTTTACCTCTCACAGGACAATTGTTTTTCATAGTTTGACTCCATGCGGGATCTAAGCTCCCATACCTTTGACAGGACTGGCAGGAGACGGACGGACAGATCAACTGTCCGGCTCCTTTGCCCGAAGGCCTAGCAGACGCTCTCCTGACGAAGATGCTGACTCCGGCTCCTTACAAGGTGCCGGAGAAGACCAAGAAGGCCAAGGGAACCCGAAAGAGTTCCCGAGCCAGGCGTTATCGGACTCATCGTCCGATAACTCTGCGACGCACTCCTCCCCCAAAGAGGAGGAAGAAGAAGATGCTCCCCCTTCAGTTGGGGGAGACAAGAAAAGGAAGGCTGCCCCAACTGGGGAGGCCAAAGGGTCCAAGAAGGGAAGGACTCTCCTTCCGGACAGTTCCACCGCCGCCGCCGAAGGCGAAGACGAGTGGCTGCTCAGGGACAAGCCCCTAGAGAAGTCGTAAGGATTCGGATACCAGAGTAACTCATAGCATTCCTTTGTCGCACTGTTTCCCCTAACGCCGAATATGATTATGCAGGCCACCATGAGCCCGTATCGATGTATCATCGGACGGCTCCCTGGGCTCGTCGGATATGGATAGCAATCCACTTCCGACCGCCACCTCCCCTTGCCCTGCGGACGACGCCGAGGTATTGTCTCAAGAGGCACCAGGTCAAGGGGAGGCAGTCCCGGAAGCGCCTCAAGGCGACCTTCCGGACTCCGAGAGCAGAGGGAACAAGGCCCCTGAGGGCTCCGAGTTCGACCCTCAGCCGAACACCGCGCCGGAACCTCCAGTGTTCCGGACTCGGGCAGGCGGCCTCCTTCCAAGAGGGGCAAAACGCCTGTGCCGGTGACCTCTGTCCATCCAGAGGCGCCGGACAATCTGCTAGGAGCGCTTCGCAGCGCTTCCATCGACGAAGAGCACTGTACTATTATGAGTGCGGTGGTCCAGAAGGTTCAGTCCGCCAAGAGCGGATTGACTGAAGCCTGTGCCAGCCTTCTAACAGGCTTTGAGGTAAGTGTTTAAAATATAGGAAAAATATTGCCGCATAGACAGTAGCCCCCGATGCTCTGTTCGGTGTTCACAAAGAAAAGCCGGACAAAGGATCAAACAATATCGCAGGAGTCTAATATAAGTATGTCAATATGCGTATGCAGGCTTCGCTGCTGGCATCTGCCGCACTGAAGCAGGACCTTAAAGGGTCCAAGGACGAGCTCGGCCTTGCCAAGAGGCAGCTCGAAGAGAACAAAGGTAAGTAGTACCTAGTCTATGGATATGTATAAAAAGAATGCGGTTGCAAAATGACATGATCATCATGAATTTGCCAGGGGCCACGACCAAAGCGGCGACCCAAAAGCAAGCGCTGTCCAAGGCCGAAGATAAAGCGGCCAAGGAGTGCACCGAGTGGGAAAGGCAACAGGCTCGGGTGGGCGAGGTGCAGCAAGAGCTCCAGGCTCTCATGACGAAGCACGAGGCGTTGGAGCTTGACTCGAAGACGCGAGAGTCTGAGCTTGCCGCGGCCCTCGAGAGCATAAAGAGTGCCAAGGCCGAAGCCCAAAAGGCCCTCCAGGAGATTGACGTGATGAAGAAAATAGCGGCGGGTAAGGCATTCTATATGCAAAGCAAGCATGTGAAAGTAAAATACCTATTACTTACCCGAATCCGGAGCTCTCCAGGAGCATTCGCTGATTTGCCCGCAGCGTGTCAGATGCTGCACAGTTTTACCAGGCCGAGGAGGGAAGCTCAACGAAGAAGCTGTTCTGGTCTCAGTATACTGGGACCGAACACTCGGTGCCAATGAGCGACCAGCTGAAGCAGCTGGTCGAGCTACACTAGGCGGCCGAACAGGCCATGAAGGGATTTATAGTCCGGTTGTGGCCTGGCGACGCCCTTCCGAAAAGCTACTTCAGCCTGGTGAGGCGGCTTGTGGATGCCTGCCCACGGCTGGAAGTCGTCAAGCGGTCCGTCTGCATCGAAGGTGCACGCCGGGCTTTCGCCCGTGTGAAGGTGCAATGGGCCAAGCTAGATGATGTGAAGCTGATCAAGGAAGGACCGCCACAGGGCAAGGAGCATCGCACCCCCGAAATTTATTATGAGGGTGTCCTGAAGGGTGCCCGTCTTGTAGCGGACGAATGTCCAAAGGATGTAATATTTGAGTGAACTTGCTCGTGTGATCCTGTATGATGAAAACTTGTTTCATATGCGCTAAGCAATGCTTGTTTGAATTTAAAATATTACCTTCTGTTTGGCTGCTTATCCAATCTGAGAGATGGCTAGTCCTCGGCTTCTGCCCCCATGCCGCGAGTGCTGGGGTGTTCGGGATAAACCTGAGCACTCGTGTTCCCATTTTTGGGTCCTTCGAGGGAGGTGCTCAGCACAGCGAACAAGGCAACCGGACTAATAATGCTTTATCACTCTCACTTAGCCATCGAATTCTATAATTTTAAATTTCGGTGAAGCCCCTGGTATTTGGAAGGCCGAATTCGGGGCACGATACACGCCTTTAAGCTGGACAGGACTGGCTCCTCGCTCTAAGAGGCATAAGTCTTTAGGGACTCGAAACCTCGCCAAACAGCGACCAGTCTCTCGCCTTATCATGACAGTCAGTTTTAGCTTTCTCTACTGAGGTGCTTAGCCCAGCAGAACCGGGGCACAATCGCAGTAGTTCTTCTAGTGCTACCTTAGCTGATAGAGCAGAATATAAGGTACCAAAACATAGGAGCCGGGCAAACCCAACATTTGACCAAAGACATGATTCGGAGCTGATGCATATAATGCTATAAGTTCGGGGTGCCGCACTTGTGAAAGTGTTCGGACTTCTCACACCATAATGTGGGGTACTTAAGCCCCGGTGTATTGGCCGTACCAAAGTGTACGGTTGCAAGGCGTCATTAATGAACATATATATATATATATATATATATATATATATATAATAGTGCGGTAAGCAAAAAGTAGGACTATGTCCATTCCAAGGGTAAGCTAAGGAATAGTATTAAAGCAAATATTTCACTCGTTATCGTAATCCACCTGGGAGTTCTGTGGTGTGACGTAGCTTTCTGCCTCCTTGGTTGCTGCATCATGTGTTCGGCAATCATGCTGCCGGACAGGGTTTCCAGAGATTAAAGTCCTGAAAGAGAAAAATAACAAAGCGGGAAGCCCCTAGTGCGGTTTAAGCCGCGTATTGGGGCGTGCCGTAGTTGTGCCCCCTCCCCGCCTATGCCCATGGTATTTTTAATGCGTAATTATGTACGCGTGGCACGAATTTCGCCGTTTGGCTTGGGCCAGGGTGGGGGCCACATTGCTACTCAAGCTCAGGTCGTGCCAGGCGGTCTAGTTGCCGATTACTCCGAGCGCGCTTGAAGGTGTCTGGGTCTTGAAACGCCGACTGGTGGATTGCCTTGAGAGGCTGCTTTGCGCTTCTGCTGCAAGGGCCGCAGTGTGCTCCTCCGTGCAGAGAGAGCGCTCTATGTTTCCATTAATTGTGATGACCCCCCGAGGTCCTGGCATCTTGAGCTTGAGGTATGCATAATGCGGTACCGCATTGAATCTCGCGAATGCGGTTCGCCCGAGCAGTGCATGATAGCCACTGCGGAACAGGACTATATTGAAGATTAATTCTTCACTTCGGAAGTTATCCGGGGATCCGAAGACCACTTCCAGTGTAATTGAGCCTGTGCAATGGGCCTCTATACTTGGAATGACGCCTTTAAAGGTCGTTTTTGTGGGTTTGATCCTTGAGGGGTCTATACCCATTTTGCGCACTCTGTCCTGGTAAAGCAGGTTTAGGCTGCTGCCGCCATCCATAAGGACTCGAGTGAGGTGAATTCCGTCGATGATTGGGTCTAGGACCAGTGCGGCGAATCCGCCATGACGGATACTAGTGGGTGTGGACCCTGCGATCGAAGGTGGTCGGACAGGAGGACCATGGGTTGAACTTTGGGGCGACTGGCTCCAACGCATATACGTCCCTGAGCGCACTCTTCCGCTCCCTCTTGGGGATGTGGGTTGCATATATCATGTTCACCGTCCACACTTGTGGGGGGAACCTCTTCAGTTCTCCGGTGTTCGGCTGCCAAGGCTCTTCCTCGTCATCGCTATGTTGCCCTTTATCTTTGTTTTCGGCAATTAACTTGCCGGCCTTCTTGAATACCCAACAATCCCTATTGGTGTGGTTGGCTGGCTTGTCGGGGGTGCCGTGTATTTGACACGAGCGATCGAGTATGCGGTCCAAACTGGACGGGCCCGGAGTGCTTCTTTTAAATGGCTTCTTCCGCTGATCGGGTTTAGAGCCTTTGAATCTGGCATTGACTGCTGTATCCTCGGTATTGTCGATGTTAATGCGGCGCTTATGTTTATTTCGACGTGACCTTCCATTGCCGTCCTTGGTATCCGAAGTACCATGGTTCTTTGATATGTTATTACTGCGAGCCAGCCAGCTGTCTTCTCCGGCACAAAAGCAGGTCATGAGTGTTGTGAGGGTTGCCATAGATTTCGGCTTTTCCTGACCAAGGTGCCGGGCTAGCCACTCGTCGCGGATGTTGTGTTTGAAAGCTGTTAGGGCCTCTACATCCGGATAGTCGACGATTTGATTTTTCTTTGTTAGGAACCGAGTCCAGAATTGCCTGGCCGATTCTTCTGGCTGCTGAATTATGTGGCTCAAGTCATCGGCATCTGGTGGTCGCACATAAGTGCCCTAAAAGTTGTCGAGGAATGCGGCCTCCAGATCTTCCCAGCGGCTAATGGACTCTGCTGGCAAGCTGTTAAGCCAATGCCGCGCTGGTCCTTTGAGCTTTAGTGGGAGGTATTTGATGGCGTGTAAGTCATCACCGCGGGCCATGTGGATGTGGAGGAGGAAATACTCGATCCATACCGCAGGATCAGTTGTGTTGTTGTATTATTCAATATTTACGGGTTTGAAACCCTCTGGGATTTGATGATCCATTACTTCGTCTGTGAATCATAGGGGGTGTGCAGCGCCTCTGTATTGGGCTATATCACGACGCAGCTCAAATGGGTCTTGCCCGTTGTGTTCGGCCCAGCCGTGTTTACTTTTACTGTATCCGGTGTGACGTTTATCGTCTCACATAGTGGCGCGCCCTCGTGATCCGTAGATCAATCTTGTATGCTTTGCTTTGTCCTCCAATACGTCTCGCAGGTCTGGTGTATTTCCCAAGCCTTTTAATTTGAATGATGGTGGGGTGTGGGCTGAGTTTTTGGCTGGAATGCCTCTCTATCGCGGCCACGAGGTGGCCGATGAGCCGTGTCATACGCTTCTTCCTCCAGTCGGGGTAGCAACCTGCATTTTGGGTAACTCTTGGAGGGGCGTTTGAGTTTATATTCCTTGGCCGTGAGGACTTCAGTCCATCTGTTAGCTAGCAGATCTTGATCAGCTTGAAGCTGCTGCTGCTTTTTCTTAAGGCTATTTGTCGTGGCCATAAGCCGGCGCTTGAAGCACTCTTGTTCGACGGGATCCTCTGGCACGGCGAATTCGTCATCGCCGAGGCTTGCCTCGTCTTCAGAGGGGGCATGTAATTATCATCCTCTGCCTCTCCATCTGTCGCTTTCTCAGGAGGGCTGGCTCCTCCATCCTCCTGCTCTAAGTCTTGCTGGAGGGGATTGTTGTTGTCTTTGGTGCTATCCGGAGTGTTATTATCTCCTGTGCCGGTATCACCACTCTTGCTTTGGCGGAACTTAGAGCGGCGCCGCTGACGTCGGCGCTTGGGTTGCTTCTTGGAGGGGTCATCCTCCGCTGTCTCGTCGCCATTACCTTCTTTGGGTGTGTCCACCATGTATATCGTATGATGAGGTGGCTGTCCAATGCCCTGTGGGCAGTGGTTCTTCTTCGTCTCCCGCATCGTCGTCCATACCGTCGATGTCTTCGGAGTCGAAGTCGAGCATGTCGGTTAACTTATCAACAGTGGCTACTAAGTGTGTGGTGGGTGGGCCGCGAATTTCTTCGTCGTCTGCATCCCAATCCTGTCGGACATAGTTCGGCCAGGATCCTCCTGACAAGGAGAGAGACCTTAATGAGTTCAGTATGTCTCCAAAGGGAGAGTGCTGAAAAATATCCGCGGAGATAAACTCCATGATCAGCGCCCAATCGGATTCGCTAGGAACGGGCGCAGGCGGTTCGGAGTCCGTGGCCAGAGAAGGATCCGGCAGTTTGACAACACGGCTCTCATGCAGGGTAAGGTCGATGTTCGGCTCGATCGCCGATGAGGATAAGGTTTCCGTGGCGGGGTCCATCCACCCGTCCATGGACGGCGCAACTAGCTCCGAATTGAGGGTCGGAGCGGCTGCCGGTGCAATCTCCTGGACACTATCTGATGGTAGAGATAAATCGTACTCATCATGACCGTGTGACGCACAAGGCAGAGGCTCCAATCCATCGAAGATCAACTCTCCGCGGATATCGGCCGTGTAGTTTAAGCTTCCAAGCCTGACCTGGTGGCCAGGGGCGTAACTTTCAATCTGCTCCAGATGGCCAAGCGAGTTGGCCCGTAGTGCGAAGCCGCCGAACACAAATATCTGTCCGGGGAGAAAAGTATCACCCTGGACTACATCGCTATCGATGATAGTAGGAGCCATCAAGCCTAACGGCGATGAAACGGAGGAACTCTCAATGAAAGCACCAATGTCGGTGTCAAAACCGGCGGATCTCGGGTAGGGGGTCCCGAACTGTGCGTCTAAGGTGGATGGTAACAGGAGGCAGGGGACACGATGTTTTACCCAGGTTCGGGCCCTCTTGATGGAGGTAAAACACTATGTCCTGCTTGATTAATATTGATGACATGGGTAGTACAAGAGTAGATCTACCACGAGATCAGAGATGCTAAACCCTAGAAGCTAGCCTATGGTATGATTGTATGTTATTGTGTCCTACAGACTAAAACCCTTCGGTTTATATAGACACTGGAGGGGGGGCTAGGGTTACACAAGGTTGGTTACAAAGGAGGAGATATACATATCCGTATTGCCTAAGCTTGCCTTCCACGCCAAGTAGAGTCCCATCCGGACACGAGATGAAGTCTTCAATCTTGTATCTTCATAGTCCAACAGTCCGGCCAAAGGATATAATCCGGCTGTCATCCAACCCTGTGCCTCGTCAAGACGCTTGTTAACAAGCTCGATATTGGCATCCGCCACATCCAGTCGACGCTTTAGTTCGGCAACCCCATCAGTCCGGCTAGCCACCGGAGCTTCAGACACCTGCACATAAAGGTGGTCTGGTTACTACCTGGGACTACGATCCTCCATTCGCCGCCGTTCTCGATGACAACCAGAGTCTCAGGGGCTACTATCTACACAAGGCACACCTAAAATGCGCGGTACCATCACAAATGTATATCATTTCACGTACCTCGAAGCCCGTCAGTAGACTCATAAAGGCTTCATGCAACCCGTTTTTGGTGGACGAAATCCTTTAAATCACCGTACACATTAATGTATAGTGCTCTTCTGAGATAGTCGCTCGCTCTAGCAGACCCTTCAGTACGTCCGACCGCATACCAGATGGTGCTGGACTCTTTTGATTGCTCTCTTCAAGAGCCGAATACTGAGGGGTTCGGGTGACCATGGGATTACCTTCTGGCCTTGACGGATCTAGAGAAACTCTTCGTGATGACACTTCAAGGTCGCCCACTTCTTGAGCCAGGGAGTCTGGGGGAGGCGTTTCGCTCTCCATCATCTCCGGAAGAAGATCCGCCGAAGACGAGCTCTGCTGAGAAGGGCTCAGATCCAAACTGCAAGATAGATGCTTCGGTTATCTTCCTCAGAAGTAAGGTAGTATATATTCACTCTTAAGTACTTTTTGATTACTTACATCTCATTAGAGGGCTGATCCCCGCACGGACTTTGTGCGGCAAGAGCACCCTCCGAGGCGGGACCCTCTGGTGGAGTTTTCTTCTCCCGTTTGGAAACCTTGGTTTCCGGATAATCAGAGGTAGTCCTCTTCCTCCCCCGGGGCGAGGGAATGTCATATTCCTTCCCTTGGTTATCCTCCCTCACGGAGACGCTCGTTCCCTTAGTTTGAATAGGTAGCGGTGGGGGCCCGCTTTCGCCCTCTTTATTCCCCCCTTCATCTTCCTTTGAGGGCACCGGGCAAGGTGCTGGCTCGAGCATCTTTTCCAGCTCTGGATTGTCCAAGCCTTTGGGAAGGGGGTCCGAACACCGGATCATCTTCACCTTTGTTATCTAGTCCTGGTCAAAAAGCGATTCTTCAGAACGACGTCATCATAAATGAAAGATAGTGTGTTCGGCTAGAGGATTACTTACTTGGGCCATGATGTGGTTGCTACTCAGGCCCACGTCCTCGGAGGTGTTCGGACACTCTATTTGGGGTCCGAAGAACGACTTGTACATCTCCTCGTGTGTCAGGCCGAGGAAATTCTAAATAGCGTGCGGTCCTTCTGGGTTGAATTACCACAAGCGGAGGGGCCGACGTTTGCAAGGCTGGACTCGACGAACCAGCATGACTTGCACTACCATAACCAAACTAAAATCTCCCTCAAAGAGATCTTGGATGCGGCTCTGCAGTATGGGCGCATCCTTGGCTGGACCCCAGCTCAGCCCCCTGCTGATCCATGACATCAGTTGTGGTGGAGGGCCAGAGCGAAAGGCGGGGGAAGCTACCCACTTGGCACTTCTAGGAGCGGTGACGTAGAACTACTCCCATTGCCATAATACGGACATCTCTGGAAAGGAACACTTTGGCCACAGAGCTCCAGCGATCTTGCTTATTAAGGCCCCTCCGCATGCTGCATGCTGCCCCTCAACCGTCTTCAGCTTCACATCAAATGTCTTGAGCCACAGGCCGAAGTGAGGGGTAATGCGGAGGAAGGCCTCACATACGACAATAAATGCCGAGATGTGGAGAAAGGAATCCGGGGCTAGATCACGGAAATCAAGCCCGTAATAGAACATCAAACCCCTTACGAAGGGATCCAGAGTGAGGCCTAGTCCTCGGAGGAAGTGGGAGATAAACACGACGTCTTCATTGGGTTCAGGAGTAGGGACAACCTGCCCTCGGGCAGGCAGCCGATGCGAAACTTCGGCGGTCAAGTATCTTGCCTCCCTAAACTTCTTGATATCCTCTTCCGTGACGGAGGAGGGTATCCACCAGCCTTGGAGGCTGGATCCGGACATGACTGAAGGTCCGAAGCGCCTGACCTGGGCTTTGGGTGTTAGAACTCGAGGCGGGGGAAGGATTCGATTGAGCATGGGAGGAAAAAAGTAAAAGCCTTGACCCTTTATAAAGAGGGTGAATATCAAGCGTCCTCCTCGTGGACGTTTGGGACTTGCCTAAAATCTAGGAGTCCTAGGCGCGGTTGGGTTACCCATGACCATATTGATGAGAATCCCGTAATAAGGGGGACACGATCTCTGCTTTGACAAGACGTGTCAAGAAACTACCTCGTGTTATGTGCGGGGCTAGTTAAAGAAAAATGGTTCGAATAATCACCGAGCGATGGCTTGATGTCATGTTGCCAAAACGTGTCAGCAGATTAGATTTGTGGAAATATTATTCTCTCTACGGTGGTATGTGGAACTTATTTTGCAGGGTCGGACACTATCCTTTTATTCGAACTCTTCTATGGTGTACCCGGAGGAGGAACCCGCCTTGAAATGCCGAAGACAACACTCCGCGCCGGACTCATCGTCATTGAAGCCTGGTTTAGGGGCTACTGAGGCAGTCCTGGATTAGGGGGCCTCCGGACAGCCGGACTATATCCTTTGGCCGGACTGTTGGACTATGAAGATACACGATTGAAGACTTCGTCCCGTGTCCGGATAGGACTCTACTTGGCGTGGAAGGCAAGCTAGGTAATACGGATATGTATATCTCCTCCTTTGTAACCGGCCTTGTGTAACCCTAGCCCCCTCCGGTGTCTACATAAACCAGAGGGTTTTAGTCCGTAGGACAACATACAATCATACCATAGGCTAGCTTCTAGGGTTTAGCCTCTCCGATCTCGTGGTAGATCAACTCTTGTAATACTCATATCATCAAGAATAAATCAAGCATGACGTAGGGTTTTACCTCCATCAAGAGGGCCCGAACCTGGGTAAAACATCGTGTCCCCTGCCTCCTGTTACCATCCGCCTTAGACGCACAGTTCGGGACCCCCTACCCGAGATCCGCCGGTTTTGACACCGACACTCCCCACCTGTTGATTCTTGTTCAGAATATGATCCTAATGACTATTCTAACCTCGAGGAGTCAAAGGCAGATGGCCTGTCATGTTCACCCATCAAGGTGCCTGTTCTAATTTGGCAATGTTTTATTGATTGCGGTATCTTGCATTTCTTCTACTTTGTTGCACCGCCATCTGCTTAGTTTACTCATCATATATGTTGAGATGCCATGCCCATCCATTATCTATACATATCCCATCTGTCATCATACCATGTTTTTCCACTCAAATGTAGTTCTTGTGCATCAGACATCAAAAAGGAAGAGGGTGATTGCCGAACCTGAAGGAGCACCAGCAAAGTCCTTGAAAAATGTGGTGGTGCCGGAGAAATCAGACAGCACCCCACTTATATTGGGTGTACAACCAGTGACACAAAACGTAGGACCGACTCCAGGAGACTATACCCATACTTCACTGGCCACACCACTAGCCCCACCACACAGGACCTACACTCCAGCAAAAGGTATACCGATTTCATTTGCCATAGCACCAGCTGTACCACAGAAAAATCCCACTCCAGCAAAAAGTACAGCAAGTCCACCGACCGAAGACCTATCCCAACTGCAGAGACGGCCAATTCCTATAGATTGGAACCCCATTCCATTTATTCCCAGTTTAAAAGACAATGCTTTCAATGTTGTTAGGGACTACATGCATATATTCCCATCATGGGAAGATTCTTGTGAAGAGAAACACCATTCTCACATCTTCCTGTCCAACTTACGTGTAAGTGCTATTATTCATGGTTATTATTTTCCCGTTTTCTGCTGATTAAACACATCAATGATTTACATTACATTATCATAACTAGGCGAGGGTCAATCTGGATAGTCATGACGAGCAAAGCTTGCTTGTGCTTTTCAAGGAAGCATTGCAGCAGTATCAGTGTTACCTGAGGAAATCACACTTTGATGGCAAGTCTATAAACAAATTTCTGGTGAAGTCTCCTATGCTAAATTTAGAAGACATTGAATGGAAAAACCTTGTTATGCACTGGTCTCGTTCCCAGGATGGGGTACTGTCTATGAAATCACATGACAATTTGAAATTCTACTTTTTCGCATGTGCCTTACGAATCTTTTTTGCAGGAAATCTGCTCAAAGAAGAATTCCAGTTTGACAAGAATGACATGATATCACAAATATGCTTCCCGCTGCTTTGCTCTTGTTAGTACCTGTTGTCCTGTATCACTGTACTTGCATACATACCTTGTTCATTATGTGACAGCAGTATGCATGATAGCTTGCTTATCAATTGTTCGCTCCAAATTATCTGATCTGTATGAATGGTTACATTAGTGTAGAATATATCCAATGCCAATGTTTTTTAGCTCTGCATTGTTCTTGTAAGTACATGGTGTCCTTTATCAGTGTACTTATAATGATAGGTAGTTGTTCATGTACCATCACTCTGCAGCTTATTTTCCTTTACCCTCCATTTTCTACACATCAGATCTATATTTACTCTTACCATAAGGTTGGTACTGAAGAAGTTTAGCTGTGCATTGCTCTTGGATGTACCTTTTTCCTGTATCAATGCACTTACATTTATAGCTACTTGGTTATGTAGCATCACTCTTCATCTTATCTTAAATATTCTCCATTTTTTCGTATATTATCATATCTATATTCACTCTTAACAAAATGTAGAATAAAGGCAATGATTTTGAAGAAGATTCTGTGGTAAACTTCTTGAATTGCCCCCCATCACCATGGACAAGGCCTTTATAGAGCATGTCTTCACCAATAATGTAAGTTTATCCATCTCAAGCCTTCAAAATTTGTTGTATATATTTGGTTAGGCATGACTGCAACAACTATTTATTTTTGGTGTTTGCATCAAATTGCTTGTTTAAAGTTTATTATGTAGTTCATAAACAAAAGTTTGTCCTTTCTCAATTTAAGTTTTCAGTTGTACAACCAAGTTCCTTCTTCATACCATGTAAATTAAACTATACAGAGCAAGTGATCTTCTTTTGCACTGCATGTATGCTTCTGTTCTTCATCCGTAATCCAGTGGTGTGGTGAACCTACCCACTACAACACAATGTCATATTCTACAATGTCTTAACTATGAACAATGTCATATCATTCTACTATTATTTAAACCGTCTCTTTATTTGCCAATCTGAAATGGTATAAATTGACAGCACACTAACCATTGATACTTATGAGTTCTTGATCTGTAATCCAGTGGTGTCGTGAAGCTGCCAACTCCTTCACAATGTCATTTCCTGCCATGTCTTGACCTGAACAATACCATGTTGTGTTAATGCAATTTTAAACTGTGTCACTTTATTCGTCAGTAAGAAATGTGATGAATTGTCAGCACTGATACTTTTATGTGCAAAACCTGTCATCTGTCTTCTTGTTTATCTTTTGGAGTGAGGAAGATATAAGTGTTGAACAAGCGCAGTCTATCATCTTGCTGAGCTGCTTGTGCTGCAGCTCCCCAGCAGGGCTAACCTTTCTTGAACTCTATTGAAGTGCTATCGGTTTTTTATATTATTTTGTCGGCGTGTTTATTTGCACTGGTGGCAATCTTTCATGCCCAGTGTATGTAATCCGCTGTCTGCTTGTGCTTTATTATCATAGTGGCGAACTTTGATGCCCAGTGGATGTAATATGCTGTAATTTCTTTATTCTATAGTCTACCTTTTTTCTTATTCACGATGCTAAAGTTATTTTATTGTATATATATATATATATATATATATATATATATCCTGTCTTCATAGTAAACCGGCCAAACCGTAAAATTATGGTACATAATCGGGCCGTCATGCAATCACGATGTAGGTTGGGCCTGAAATGTGTCGAACAGCTCACGGGCCGGCAGCAGCCCGAAATGAACCCTGGACCATGATTGTGCGAATCAAATCACGGGATTTTAACATGCCAAAATTGTCTTGGTCCTTGTTTGGCCCAATCAGATATCGGCTGCGAGCAGGCCGGATGCAAACCGGGCCGTAGTTAGGCCCAACTATATGATGGGCTTTAACAGGCTGAAATTAATATAGGGCCGAAATGTTAAACGGGCCCTTAACAGGCCAAAACTAATACCAGGCCGAATTACTAAGTGGGCCTTTAGCAAGTGGGCCGAAAAGCATAGTGTCGAGTTGACGGGCCGAATCTGATATGGGCCATAATTGAGCCCAAAGCCTCTTGAAGGGCTGGACCTAATCTGGGCCGTAATTTGGCCCAGAACGTGGTAGGCTTTTAACGGGCCGGATCTCATATGGGCCACTATTAGGCCAGGAGCGTGGCAGGTCATTAATGGACCGGATCAAATATGGGCTGACATTTGGCCCAAAACATGGCAGCCAGTTAATGGGCCGGCCTACTAGGGTCCTCAAAATCTTGTGGGCCTACAGCTGGGCCGACCCATTAATGTCGGCGAAATCTCGTGGGCCTTTAGCTAGGCCGGCCCATTATGATCCGCAAGAATCTTGTGGGCCTTTACCTGGGCCGGCCCATTATGGCACACAAAAATCTTGTGGGCATTTACCTGGGCCGGCCCATTATGGCCCGCAAAATCTTGTGGGCCTTTAGCTGGGCCAGCCCATTATGGTCCACAAAATCTCGTGGGCCTTTAGCTGGGCCGGCCCATTACGGTCCACAAAATCTTGTGGGCCTTCAGTTGGGCCGGCCCATTTAAACTTGATGGGTCGGTCCACGTGTCAACATATCATAGGCGCATCTCGCCCATTGGATGAGTGACACCTGTGCCAACGCGGACCTGACACGTGTCTCCTCCAGCCAATGATGATTTTACATGTGGAAAATCCCCATTGGTCGGGGCTGTTAACGGGTTATCGGATCCAAAACCCGACCCGATAGATTAACGGCATTCCGTTACGGTGGATGCCACATGTCGGTCACCCTTGATGAAAGCACTTCTGTGACGCGCGATTTATCGTCATGGAAGTGGACACTTCCGTGAAGATAATTTTGGTAATGTCATGGAACACTTCTACGACAGCATAGGTATGACTATCTTGATTCTGTCATAAATTTGTCATGGATGTACATGCATGACAAAAACGCGACCTACTGTGACAAACACGTATCATCACACAAGTGTATTTTTTTTGTGGTGCTAGGGATTGGACGACTGGTGATCACAAAGATGGCACCTAGAAAGTTTGAGCCATTAGAGCCGGAAGAACCTCGCAAGTGCTATGGGGACCAAGTAGGATGCATCCTACGGGAATGCACGAGCATCAACGACGATGACTTAAGGAGTAAAGAAAATTTGACGCAGTTGCTCCTGATGAAGTTGCATAAGAGATTCAAGTTCCCCGACCGGGATGATAACATAGAACAACCGTGGGATGATCCGAAGATGAAAAAGATTAACAATCACGCCATGGGCATGTTCATCAATGATTTGTCCTCCTGGAAAGGGAGGGTGAAACGAGCTATTGAGGCTGAGGAACCCCTGTCCAAGATTCTGGAGGAAAATCCGACACTTACGGAAGAGGAGTTCGAAAAGTTCAAGGACACTAGCGCTACCGAGGCAGCCAAGGCTAAGGCTGCGAAATTCAAGAGCCTTTAGCAAAGGAACACGAGGAAGCATTGCCTCGGAAGTCGTGGTAAAAGGCCCATATGGGATAAGGAGGACGCGGAACATGAAGCCGCGGGTATCCCAGACCCCTTCGCGAAGTTCACCAACCCCTTGGAGCGTGACTTCATCAGGGCCCGCTACAAGTGGGACAAGGAAAAAAGGTTTTTTACACGGACCAGATCACGAGGAAATTGATTAGACTACTGGTAATTATTCTTTTACCACCTTACATTTAGCTCCAGATCTAGTCGACTACACATTCCTAAACGGTTCATGCTCCTTCTACAGGAGAAGCAACACCATCTTGCAGCCGAAAGCCCTACTTCTCTGATGAGGCCCAAGTGGGACACCCCTCTCAACCGGGCCTTGAACAAACTTAAGGGACTCCCTTTGGGCCAGCGGCCACAATATGGTCGTGTGCACGGCACTAGAGACGGCGCCACGTGGAAGGTGTTTTACAATGAGGGCCCGGAGGCCAAGAAGCAGAAAAAGAAGTTTAGTCAGGCGGACATCGACGAGAAGGTGAAGCTTGCGGTCGAGAAAAAAGCAGCCGAGGATGCGAAAAAACAGCCGAGGAGAAAAATGAGTTGCTACAGCAGGCAGTCAATGCAGCTGTAACTGCCTGCAGAAATGATTTTGCTACTAACTTGGTTCTAGCTGTCATCAACTGGACGAAGGAAAATCCAGACAAGACGGTACATGATTTCCCGTTGCCCAGTTTCGTTGGGAGCAACTCCGTGAACAATAACACCACCGCACCATCACTTGCTCACGCAACCGGGCGTCCTCTCGTAGTCGCTCCCACTCATAGCAGCCCGTCCTCAGTCTCTGGCGCGCTAGGTGGGCCTTCGTCTTTGGCTAAGCTCGACGCTCTCACAGTAATTAGATGTCACACCAACATATATATATATATATATATATAGAGAGAGAGAGAGAGAGAATATTCCATTTTCATTGCCTTTCGGATGTTTTACGCCACAGACATGTGTTTGTAGGCCGAAGAAACCCCGTGCACCATACTCTGCTTGATCAAAGGCCAGAATATGGACGTGGGGAAGGGGATGATAATGAACCTATCATGGAATTGTCACGAAAGATGTCCTCGTTGAAAGGACTTAGTCGTGAGGCCAACACATCTATGTGGTAGCTTGAGAGGGGTTGAACGGGATGAGAGACGTGAGATTTTACCCAGGTTCAGCCCCTCACGGTGGAGGTAAAAGCCTACATCCTGCTTCATTGATATTGATGATGATGATCACGATTACAAGGGTGCTCTACCTCGAGAGCTATTGACTTGTCTTGTCTAAACCTAACTTGTGAAACTTATCAAAACTTGTCCCTCTCGGGGTGCCCTGCCCCTCCTTATATATGTTGAAGGGGCGGTTTACATGACTAGTCCTATTAGGATTAGGATTACTCTATTACAAGTGAAGTCCTAGTATTGCTTCCTTTGTAAGGGAATATTCCTTATGCTTTATTTATTCTTAAGCCGGCCCACCATAATACGAGCCGGCCTTCCATGAACCGTCTGCTTGGGCCACCGGGTCTTGTTGCTCCTCTGCTCCGCCGGCCGGGTCATCAGTGAGTGGAGAGATTCGGGTGGGTCACTTAGTGAGTCGCCAAGTCAGGGCGGGTCACCAGTGAATCGCCAAGTCCGGCCGGGTCATACCGCGGGGTATATCCCCGACAGAACCCCTTGCAACCCACGTTCCACAACCAGCCGATCCCCGCTAGGCACTTCAGGGTTAACTTGTCCAGTGTGAAATCAGGGACGAGGATTTGCCTCCTCTAGTACAGCATGTGGGAGAGGAAGATGAAACCCCACAGCGGATTGGAAGCTGCAAGGGTTGGGTGCTGCTATGGCCGAAGAATCTTATTCGTTTGGAGCCGACGAAGAGCACATCAATAACCACACATTAACAAGCATGTGCAGAGACGACCACCCCGCCTACGCAATTACCAGCTCCTGTAGTGCCGGGTGAGAGCGGCGGACGACGTGATGAAGGGGGTGCAATAGTACTGGTTGATGTAACCGGTCCCGTAGAACAGAGAATGGATGATGAGATGGAGGTCGACCCAATGGGTTTCCTCAATACAAATGCATATGAGTGTGACTTAGATATGATGAGTCAAGCATATGACAAATCGGGCTATCAGCCTGCTAATGAGGATATGGATGATCTACCCGGGCAGGAAGGTCGTAGCAGGGATTGTAAAAAGTCTCTCTTCATGAAATCCGCACAGGACACGCCTGAAGATGCCGCCTCAACACATGCTCAACTACCCGGGGGTCGTACAGTGCTTAGGCTGGGAACACTGGGGCAGGGGTTAAGCAAGGGTCTGGAAGGTGTACCCAAGAAAAAGGAGAGGAAGAGAGAACGGGGAAGATAGCTGCCTCCAAACAAGCCAGAGCACATAGCAGCCAGACGATGGATTCTGAAGAGCGTGTACCCGTGAAAGGTGCGGCCATGTTCCATCTCACGGGTGAGCCGATGCTACCACTGAAACCATTGGAGGAACTATCAGGGGATCTCAGGAGACTGCACGACCATGTGTTGTCGAATGAGAAAAGCCTACTAGCCTCGAAGGATCCAGGATATCCGACATACTCGGCTGTGTGCTTGAGGGGAAGTGCTACATCAACACACGGCCTGTGGAGGTGTTCTTCCTGCGGTTTGACCATATCTTTGAGATGTTTCTGACAAGGCGGCTCGATTTTACAATCGTCTGCCTTTTTATGCTACATATGAGCTCCGTCATGAAGAGAGAAGAAGTCTTGCTAATCTATGTGGCGGATCCGTACTACATGCACGAGTCTTTCTTGAGTCTCGGCGACTTTGAGCGGGAAACTGCTAGGGACTACCTCCAAAACTTCATGGTATAGAATAAGGACCGGGAAATTGTCCTCCTGCCTTATCATCCAAAGTAAGTCAGTTCCGGACAACCCTTTCGTACATTTCAATCATTCCTTCTCGCTCATATGGAGAATAATTTGAGGTGTCTTTTCCCTGCAGCAACGGGCGCGCCGCCCTTATCGTTCTTTACCTGCGATCCTCCCACGCCGTGTATTTTGATCCTTCCAGAGACTACGAGAAGAAGGACTACACCCACATAATGAATATTCTAGATGATGCTCTCCAAGGTTTCAACATTAGAGGTGGCCACATGCAGATCAGGAAACAAAGGAACAAGAAGATGGGTTTCGCGCATAAAAATAACTTCTGCTGCATCCATGTCCCAAAACCAACCAATAAAGATGGATCCTACATCCTCCATCTCATGATTGAGTTCAGCATGGATCACCAAAAGCTTCGCATGACAAGCAGAAATGATGATCATATCCACAAGTGGGTAGAATCTCATGGAGAAGCGGATTATAAACTTAGAGATGACTTCTTTCGCATCCAAAGGGACATTGCGACGATCATCATGAAGGAAGTCATTGATGAGAAGGGGATGTTCCACCACGGCCCTATATCGCGAGCTAACGTCCGAACTCGCGTAGGCATGAAATGTCATGACCTCACGCCATTCAAGAAGCTAGGGTCCATCCTAGATGATATGGAAGGATGGAACTTCTAGTGATTTACGATGCTGCTGATGATGATATGTGTCGGTTGAACTTGTATACTTTCTGTAGCCATGAAACTTTGTGATGTCCATGGTCCCTGCCGAACTTGCGTAACGCAACTTTGTTAGTTTTGGTACGATGACCTGCATACCTCTAGTTAATTAGTTTGCATACTGTATGTTGCATCTAGTTGATAACCCTTTCTTTTTGGTGTTGCTCTAGTATATTTTGTTGCATATGATTGTACATCCTCTTGATGAAGATGCATCTCTAACAGGTACCTAGTGTCTTGATGGCGAGATGGCAGTGCTATGTCGTATACAAAGGGAAGGTTCCGGGGGTGTACAACGAGTGGCATGAGTGTCAGGTGCAAGTGAATGGGGTCTCGGGCGCCAGCCATAAAGGCTTCAAAAGCAGACAAGAAGGAGAAGCTAGTTACTTGAGGTTCACGCTAGCGCGAGAAAGGACTCGTAACCGCCGCTTGTCTGTGTACAAAAATAGGGGCGCATCTTTGTACCCCTTTTCCTGTGCATGGGCAGTCAGAGCCGCGCCCACCGCCACACCAAGCAGAATGAGGGAGGTGAGCCAAGCTAAGATCGAAGCCCAAGGCAATCAAAGCAAAGCCAAGGCCAAGACCACAAAGAGCAGAGGGACGAAGCAAGTTCCCCCAGCAAGACCCTTGCCGGGTGGCCTCAACGGCCCCGGTAAGACTCTTGCCGGGACAACTCGCCCCGCACCAATAGAGCGAGCCACCCTTGAGCCCATGGACCTAGTGCCATCATCAGCATGGGGCCAGGGCTCAGGAAGGCACCCCTGTGGTGACATATAGATCTTTTTGAAGACATATTCAAGATCAGATCAGAAGACGACGATTCTCGGCAAGATCCTTGCCAAGGAAGGCCACCAGACCCCCGGCAAGATCCTTGCCGGGGACGACAACACGCCACAGCGAGACCCTTGCCGAGCCACCCGGCAAGGCCCTCGCCAAAGATGCCGGCAAGGCCACCGCCAAGCCCACGTCAATCAAGCTTCCACCGCTGTTCACATGCAGCTGCCAGCCCAACCAGCTGGGCGGGCACCTGCGTGGCAACATGCAGCTCCCAGGCCAACTCATCAAGCGCCTGCGTGGCGGCATGCAGATCTTCGTGAAGGCTCCACCACCGCGCCAACTCAGTTACTTGCCTGCCTACATGGCATCGCACGCATCCCCTACCAAGGCGCGTGTTGAAGCGAGGAGGAGCAGCGACGGACGGGACGGGCCTCGCCCCCGTCCTCGATAAAGCAAGAGGACACCTAAGCGGTGCATTAAATGCACCTTGTCCTGTAATACGAGGGATAACCTCGCGCCACTGTAGACCTTTCCACCTCTTGTGGCCACTGTGGCAACCCCTTTCCTATAAAAGGAGGCCTGAGGCGACGAGGAGAGGGATTTGGCTCTTTGGAACCACACGCTGACCACAGCTAGTTCGAGAGCCCATGAACTCTCAAAAATACACCCACCAAAGTAGGACTAGGGTTTTACGCATCCTTGCGGCCTGAACCTGGGTAAACAATCTTTGTGTCATCTACTAGCCCTACTCTCCTCGCAACCCTGCGCCCCGACAACCGTAGTAGGGATTCTTGTGATCCCATAGGTGTCGTTCCACACCGACATCCTTGGCGCGCCAGGTAGGGGGCGCAATTGTGAGAATCTGGTCTAGTAGTTAGCCTAGCAGTTCTTCGTCGCCATGGCCCCCAAGAAGAAGACAGCCACGGCAGTCGATTCGTTGGGAGCCGAACGACCCGTGCCGGTGCGGATGAGCAGCGGACCGATCGTAGACAGCACCCGGGCCGCGGCCCGCGAGCACCAGCATCGCCCAGGCAGTCGGAGCCTGGCGAGCGGCGTCGTTCGCGTGCCAGACGACCGGCTATACGTCGCCGGATCCAAAGACGGAGCTGGGGCCCCTGCAGGTGGCGCGGGGCCCTCCAAGGGCGTCGTTGTGCCAGCTCCGGGCACCGCGGCAACCTCCAGGACACCTACACCGGTGACCACCGCGCGTTCTTCCCATGGTGTGCGCGCCGAGCAGCATCACCATGATGGTGACCCTGGGCACCGCCGTGGGAAGAGCCCTGTCCGTCATCGACAATATGAGGGGGTTCAGTACGCTCACCGAAGCGCTGGTGAAAATGGTGCGCAGCCGCTGGGTCATGAGGGAGCTCCTTCTAATGTAGTTAGAAGTCGAAGCGTGCCGTGATCCACGCAGCTGTCGCCGCCGCCCATGCCAGCGGAAGCTTTGGCACGCGCACAACTGCTCCTCGACTTCCCTCCTACTGCGGAGAAGCTCGATGAGTGGAGGGCCACCATCCGGAGCCTCATCGCCATTGCAAACAAAGACGATCCGCGACCAGCGGGGCCCTCGGGCCGACGCTCCACCGAGCCACTACATCCTGGCGCTGGGAGGACCAGGGGAGCTGCGACCACGGTGCACTTTCCCCCTCCTTGCCGGCTGCCGTGGGCGTCGGCCCATCGCGATGATGCTTGTGACAACATCTCCTAGCGTCGTCCGACCCACGGACCCTCTGCGACCAGTGCCAGGTCCTTCGGGAGCGAGCTCACGAAGACGCTCGAACCACCGTCGAGCGCCGGCGCGAAACGCGCCGCCAGTCGGACAAGCGGGCGGGACCCTCTATGGACCACCTGGCACCGAGGGCCCCAGCGGCCTACCTTATGAGGTGGGCTGCCCGGCTTTTACCCGTGAGCTGAGGCAGTTCCAGTGGTCGTCCCACCACATGTTCAAGCCCGACGTCGGCGAGAAGTACACTGGCACGACCCATCGGTCCAAGTTCCTCAGCATCTACACCATCGCGATGCAGGCCGCTGGGGCTCGCGACGACAAGGTGCTTGCCAACTATTTCCCGCTGGCGCTCAAGCCCAATGTGATGTCTTGGTTGATGCACTTGCCGGCGGATTCCATTTCTTCCTGGTCGGATATGTGCCATGAGTTCGTTGGCGCCTTCACAGGAGGCCACCAAGCTCATGGCCAGGCCAGTGATCTGCATATCATTCCCCAGAAGGAAGGGGAGACCCTGTGCAAGTACATCTAGAGATTCAGCCGGGTGCAGTATAACATCCCCGACGTTCATCCCGCCGATGTGATTAGCGTGTTCCACCAAAACGTATGCAATCGCAAGATGAGTGAGAAGCTGGCGATGACCAAGGTTAAAGATGTGGCCGAGCTCTACGTTCTGGCTGATAGGTGCGCCTGGGCTGAAGAGAGAAGGAAGTACCCCGGCGAAGACGCCAGCGCGTAAACCGACTCTACTGATGAAGACGCCGCCACCCCGACGATGACGAGCTGGCATCGCAACAGGAAACGCAAAGGCAAGGCTGTGCTTGCCGTTGAGGGATCTGAGATACCGGTGCCGGCAAGAAGGTTAAGGCAGACGCCCCGGCAAGGAGATTGTCGGGTGCGCCGCCTGCCGGTCCCTGGCGGTTACCGACAAGCCAGGAAGCTTCGGCAAGCAATACTGCAAGATCCACCGCACCAAGGGCCATGACCTCCAGAACTGCCGACAAGTCAAGCTGCTTGTTGGGAAGCAAAAGGTTGAGTATGAAAGGTGGGACAAGGAGAAGGACCAGGACGGTGTTGAGGGATCCGACAAGAAGTGTGGCGGCCAAGGAGGCCGCCCCGGCAAGGACAACCATCAAGAGAGGCCTGCCCGGGGCCCCGACAAGAAACAAGAAGATGACGGTCATGGCGAGGATGACAAGTCTAGTGAGCAAGGGTTCTAGAAGGCTACGGAGGCCATGTGCGTCGATGGCGGCGCCTCGCTGCATACCTCTTACCGCCGGCTCAAGCAGTGGGCGCGTGAGATTACAGCAGCAGAGCCATCGTTCGACGCTCAAAAGCTGCTAAAGTGGTCCAGCACGCCCCTCATCTTTGACTCCGAGGACCACCCTAACCGCACTACTGCGGTCGGGTGTTTGCCATTGTTGGTCTCGCCAACAATACGCAACCTCAGGGTGAACAAGATGTTGGTTGACGGTGGGGTCGGCCTGAACCTGATCTCGCTTGCCATGATCAAAAGGTTGCAAATCCCTGATGGAGACCTCGAGGAAACGGGCACATTTCAAGGGGTCAATCCCGGGAGGAGCCAGCCGAAGGGAAAGGTCACACTGCCCGTGACATTTGGAGGAGAGTTGAACTATAGGACAGAGAGGATCGTATTCAACGTGGCCGAGATCCCCTTGCCCTACAACGGGATCCTCGGCCACCCGGCATTGGCCAAGTTTATGGCGGCATCACACTACGCCTACAACATGCTGAAGGTGTCTGGGCCGTTGACCATCATCTCCGTCCCCTCCGACAAGAAGGACGCGCTGATCTACGCCGACCAACTCTACCGAGAAGCAGTTGCAGCAGCTGCCATCAAGGCACCTGCTCCTGCCACTGACGGCCCGGGAGGGAAAAAGGAGCCCGGCAAGACCTCTCGCACCCACTCCGGCAAGCGCACCTCCTTGAAGTGTTGTGCTACCGTTGAGGACGTGCCAAAGAGCTCTACCGACAAGATCAAGAGATCCAGAGTCGAGCCGCCGCAGACCAAGAAGGTGCCCATCGAGGAGGATGGCACGGGAGGGGCCTTCATCATAGGCTCCACCCTCGACAGCAAATAGGAAGGCGCGCTCGTCACCTTCTTGGGGGAAAATGTCGACGTGTTTGCATGGCAAGCGTCCGACATCCCCGGTGTTCCCAGGGAGGTGATTGAGCACCACCTAGATGTCTGCCCCCACGCGCGGCCCATCAAGCAGAAGGTCAGAAAGCAGGCTATGGAAAGGCAGGAGTTCATCACAGAGGAGATCAGGAAGTTGGAAGCGGCAGGTTTGGTGAGATGGGTGCTCCACCCGACGTGGTTGGCCAATCCAGTAGTGGTGCGCAAGGCGAATGGGAAGTGGAGGCTGTGTATTGATTACACAGATATTAACAAGGCTTGCCCTAAGCACCCCTTCCCATTGCTGCACATCGACCAGATTGTTGACTCCACGGCCGGGTGTGATATGTTATCATTCCTCGACGCCTAGTCAGGTTACCACCAAATCTTCATGACAAGAGAGGATGAAGAGAAGACGACATTCATCACCCCATGTGGTGCGTATTGCTTTTTACGAATGCCTTTCGGGTTGAAGAGTGTCGGCTCAAAGTTTGCAAGAGCAGTCCAAATTGGTTTTGAACCTCAGCTCCATAGAAATATGGAGGCCAACATGGATGACATAGTGATCAAAACCAAGGACGGGCCAACTCTTGTGCAAGATCTGGAAGAGACATTTGCTAACCTGCGCAAGATCAACCTCAAGCTGAACCCTGAGAAGTGCATCTTCGGCGTTCCGTCTGGCAAGCTTCTCGGATTCTTTTTGTCGCAGCGTGGGTGAGGGAGTCTTGGATTAGGGGGTGTCCGGATGGCCGGACTACACCTTCGTCCGGACTCCTGGACTATGAAGATACAAGATTGAAGACTTCGTCCCGTGTCCGGAAGGGACTTTCCTTGGCGTGGAAGGCAAGCTTGGCGATACGGATATGTAGATCTCCTACCATTGTAACCGACTCTGTGTAACCCTAGCCCTCTCCGATGTCTATATAAACCGGAGAGTTTTAGTCCGTAGGACGAACAACAATCATACCATAGGCTAGCTTCTAGGGTTTAGCCTCTCTGATCTCGTGGTAGATCTACACTTGTACTACCCATATCATCAATATTAATCAAGCAGGACGTAGGGTTTTACCTCCATCAAGAGGGCCCGAACCTGGGTAAAACTTCGTGTCCCCTGCCTCCTGTTACCATCCGACCTAGACGCACAGTTCGGGACCCCCTACCCGAGATCCGCCGGTTTTGACACCGACATTGGTGCTTTCATTGAGAGTTCCTCTGTGTCGTCGCCATCAGGAAGGATGCCTCATCCCGTCTTTAAAGACGGCACCGTTGCTAAGGGAGCTTTGGCTGTCGGCCAAACTCTCCGGCTAGGCGGTTTCCTTATGACCGCCTGTTCGGCTGCTGCGCCGATGATGACCTCTCGGGTCATCGAAAGCAATCTTCACGTCAGCTCGGAATTCGCCGAGCAGCTAGATCCAATGGAGCTCTCTTCCCTAAACGAGCTCTTGGATCGCATCGCCGCCCTGGGAGTCGCTACGGATTACGACCAGATTGGGCCTAAACCCGATCTGAGAGAGATTAACTCTCCCCAGGTCACCCATCACGTTGCCGTGGTAGAGGGACAGTGCGGCGACCCTTCATCTATCTTAAGGACTAGCTATGTCCGGATTCCCGATCCCTCCAAGCCGGATACCCGCGGAGGGGAGGATATCACTCAAGACCTGAACTTAAAGTCAGGCGACGGACTAGATTCATTGGGCCGCATCCAAGAATCCCAACGTCCGAGTTCGGAAACTCCCTTGGCCCTGGGTCTCAGATTGGGTGAGGTTTCGGATTTGATTCCACCCACCCACCCGTACATAAGCGATCTATCCCAAATTAGGCAAGAGCCCGAAGAAACAGTACATCATTACTGGGCCAGATTCCTCCTGGTTATGAACAGGATAAAGGACTGCCGCGAGGAAGACGCAATTTCATTCTTCTGCAATAATTGCACGGACAAGGGAATCCTCAACGCCATAAGTCGCCGTGATATTACACGCTTTGCTGACTTGGCGTCCATAGTACAAAAGTACTGTGCGATGGAAAGCGCCTGGAAAACCGAAACAAAATTTTGGGACAATCCGGCCTTGAATACAAACCCGGTCCGAAATAAATGGGTGCGTCATCGTCAGACACCCGGGTTCAATACCAAAAATAAAAAGCCCTCTACAGGGCACGGAACCGTACTGGAAGGATGGCTTGATGGACCCTGTAAAATTCACAGTGCAGAGGGCGCCACAACAACTCACAGCCTTAGAGCATGTTGGATACTCCGGCAGGTGGCAAAAATTGGCGAAGATCTTCTAATTCCAGAAGCCACAGAAAGTCACCCCAGAGAAACCAGTACAATATTAACAGTCTTCAAGACTTTCGCATCAAATAATATGCGAAAAAGAACACTCCGCGGCCTTGCTGAAGTCTACCAAGTAGCAACAATAAACCCATGGAGTGACACGGCTATTACTTTTAACGCCAGTGACGAACCTAAATTCCGAACAGCCCGAGCACCAGCCGCATTGGTCCTCAGTCCAATAGTGGACAGCTTTCGTCTTACCAAGGTACTCATGGATGGCGGCAGCGGATTGAACCTCATTTATGAGGAAACCCTTCAAAAAATGGAAATAGACTGGAACCGCATTGAGCGAAGCAGCACAACCTTTAGAGGAATAATCCCTAGTTGGGAAGCGCGTTGTACAAGAAAAATCACACTAGATGTGGTGTTCGGCATGCCGGATAATTACAGGTCCGAAGAGGTCACGTTCCAGGTGGCCCCGTTCAGTAGCGGATATCACGCTCTGCTAGGGCGGGAAGCGTTTACAGTCTTCCAAGCAATACCCCATTACGGGTACATGAAGCTCAAGATGCCCGGGCCTAACGGAATCATCACTCTCGTTAGTGATCCGGACATAGCACTCCGCGCCGAAAACAAGACAGCCGCACTGGCCCTCGAGGCGCTATCCGAAGCCCTAGCGGCTGAGGAACTGACTGCGCTGCGCTCCACGGTGAATAGGGACGATGTGATACTCGATAAAAGATCCAAGTCCACCTCCTTTAAACCGGCGGACGAAATAGTCAAATTCCAGGTCCATCCAACGGACCCCAATAAAACAGCTTCCATCGGGGCACAGTTAAACCCTGATGTAGACGCCGCACTGCGAGAGTTCCTACGAGAGAACTGGGACATTTTCGCCTGGCACCCTTCAGACATGCCAGGAATCCCACGCAGGCTGGCCGAACACAGCTTAAATATCCTAAAAGGATTCAAGCCAGTCAAACAGGCTCTTCGGCGTTTTTCCGAACCTAAGAGACAGGCCATGGGAGAGGAACTAGCCAAGCTATTGGAGGCCGGATTCATCAAAGATATCAAACATCCGGACTGGCTAGCAAACCTGGTGATGGTACCAAAGAAGGACAAATCCTGGCGCCTGTGCGTTGATTTCAAAGACCTTAACAAGGCTTGCCCAAAGGATCCCTTCCCTCTCCCCCGCATCGATCAAATTATCGACGCTACCGCAGGACACGATTCGTTGTGTTTCCTCGACGCATACTCCGGCTACCATCAAATAAAGATGGCAGAGTCAGACCAAGCCGCAACGGCATTCATCACACCATACGGCCCATTCTGCTTCAACACAATGCCCTTCGGGCTCAAAAACGCCGGCGCAACATATCAGCGCATGATTCAGACATGTCTGGCAAACCAGATCGGCAAAACAGTGGAGGCATACGTAGATGATGTGGTCGTTAAAACAAGACATGTCGAATCTCTAGTAGACGACTTGAGGCTAACATTCGATAACCTCCGAACATACGACATCAAGCTCAACCCGGAAAAATGCGTTTTCGGCGTTCCAGCCGGAAAGCTCTTGGGCTTCATTGTATCCGGTAGAGGAATTGAAGCAAATCCAGCCAAGATCCGAGCTCTGTCACAATTGGATATCCCGAAGGACCTCAAACAAATACAAAAATTAACCGGATGCGTGGCGGCTCTAAGCCGCTTTATCTCCCGCTTAGGAGAAAAGGCCCTACCCCTTTACCGCCTCCTTCGGCGCACCGAACACTTCGAGTGGACGGATGCAGCCACGGCTGGACTCGACGAAATAAAAGCCATCTTGGCAACAAACCCAGTCCTGGCCGCGCCAAACATTGGCGAACCAATGCTATTATACATTGCAGCAACCCATCAGGTCGTAAGCGCAGTGCTCGTCATCGAACGAGAAACAGACGGACACAAATTCCCCCTTCAACAGTCGGTCTATTATGTGTCCACTGTCCTTACTCCGTGCAAGTCACGGTACCCGCACTATCAAAAGATTGCGTACGCGGTGTTTATGGCATCCCGGAAGCTGCGACACTACTTTCAAGAGTGTTCAATAACAGTAGCCTCGGAAGTGCCACTTAACGATATTATAAATAACCGCGACGCGACGGGCCGGATTGCAAAATGGGCCATTGAGCTCCTCTCGTTTGACATAACTTACAAGCCACGGCGAGCTATCAAGTCGCAAGTTTTGGCCGACTTCGTCGCAGAATGGACGGAGGCCGAACTCCCTAAAGAGTACGACACATATTCAAACTGGGTCATGCACTTCGACGGCTCCAAAATGTTGGCCGGTCTAGGGGCTGGCGTCGTTTTGACGTCCCCCACAGGAGACACAGTTCAATATGTACTCCAGATAATGTACACAGACTCCAACAACGCAGCCGAATATGAGGCCCTTTTACATGGTCTCCGGATGGCAGTATCCATGGGCATTCAACGCCTAGAGGTGCGCGGGGACTCGAACCTCACAATATCCCAAATAAATGGAGACTTTGATGCCAAGGATCCAAAAATGGCAGCTTATCGCAACGCCATCCTAAAAATGTCAGCTCGGTTCGAAGGGCTCGAATTTCACCATATAGCCCAGGAAAATAATCAGGCGGCAGATGTCCTGGCACGCATCGGCGCAAAACGCGATGTAGTCCCCCCCCCAACATCTTCTTGGAAAGGCTGTTCAAGCCGTCCATAGTATGGGAAGGGGAACCTGGCAATAGCAGCCCGGACCCAACTGCACTGCCCGACACCGAACACTCTGACACAATTGGAGGCTCTGCCAATGAAATAACACCCTCAGCCCACGTAATAATGGCCGTCATCGCCCCGTGGATAGAACCATTCCTCGCCTACCTTACCAGGCAGGAACTCCCTGAGGACCAAAATGAGGCACGCTGCATAGTGCGGCGATCTAAAGCCTATAAAGTCCATGAGGGAGAGCTTTATAAGAAAAGCACTACCGGAGTCCTTCAAAGGTGCATCTCCGAAGAGGAAGGGCGGAACCTCCTGGCTGAAATTCATGCCGGACTCGGCGGACATCACGCTGCAACTCGGTCCCTTGTAAGCAAGGCCTTCTGTACAGGCTTTTATTGGCCGACGGCCCGGGCAGACGCCCAGGACTTAGTCCAATGATGCGTTGGTTGCCAGCTTTTTGCAAACCAAAGCCATATGCCACCCACCGCCCTCCAAACTATCCCCATCACTTGGCCCTTCGCGGTCTGGGGGCTTGACATGGTTGGACCCCTTAAAGGCGGAACCCACAAGAAAAAATACTTACTGGTCATGGTGGATAAGTTCACCAAATGGATAGAAGCCAAGCCTGTTAAGACGGCCGAATCCGGACCGGTGATAGACTTTATATCCGGGGTTGTACACCGTTACGGCGTCCCCCACAGCATCATCACTGATAACGGCACGAACTTTACGGCCGATGAGGTAAAACTCTGGTGCAAAAACATGGGCATCAAGCTCGATTATGCTTCCGTCTATCACCCACAAACCAACGGCCAGGTCGAACGTGCAAATGGTCTTATCATGAGTGGCATCAAACCCAGATTAGTGCGGTCCCTTAAGGAATCTAACACGCACTGGGTAGAGGAGATCGACTCTGTACTCTGGGGGCTGCGGACCACGCCGAATCGCACCACCGGATACACACCATTCTTCATGGTGTACGGCGCAGAGGCAGTTTTGCCCTGCGACATAATTCATGACTCACCTCGAGTGCGCATGTACGAAGAAAGAGAAGCCGAGCTCGATCGGCAGGACAGTTTGGACGCCTTGGAGGAAGAGCGTGACGTGGCAAAAGCCCGTTCCGCATTCTATCAACAGCAGGCTCGAAGATACCAAAGCAGAGAAGTACGGGCCAAAAATTACAACGTTGGCGAATTAGTTCTACGCCTGCCGGAGAAGAAAAAGGACAAACTCAAGCCCAAGTGGGAAGGTCCCTTCATAATCGACCAAGTCCTAACTGGTGGAGCGTACCGCCTGCGAGATGCATCGGATAACCGACTCGAGCCGAACCCATGGAACGCAGCCCGTCTACGAAGATTCTATGCCTAGCGCCGGACTCTGTGTTCGTCTCCTTCCTCTGTCCATTTTTTATATACTTTCTGTCTTACATTTCTCTCCTTCTCCTCTCTCTCTTATAGCCTTTAAAGGCTCATAAAGTGACGCGCTATCCGCGCTCATTAAACCTGGGGGCTTCTTTAAACAGAAGCTTATTTATACGGGCTTCATGCCCAACACATGTGTCACACTTCCGCATGTACCTTTTATTCGCCATTATATGCATCGATATGACTTAAGTTTTGGCCAAGCTGGGTTGCCTGGCTCCTGTGCTTACCCCTACGTTCCCGATTGTTCGGCTAGGTGGTAAAGGGAGCACCTCTGCGATTGTTACTGCCGGGTCAGCCGGATGTGTACCTCAGACTGGGTGAAGCCTAAAGCTAGCGTTCTTAAGGGAATATTCGGTCGGTGAACTAAAGATGATCTTTTCTTTCACTTATTTATCTATACGCCCCCAGATGTTTTTCCTGCGTCTCTTTTCACAGAATGGACATGCACTTTAGGGCATGCCTCCTAGGGAAAGGAACCCCTAACGGAACTATTCTCCCTGGAAGATGTTTCTTACTAACCATGTAATATAACATAACTAGTTGGGCACTTGTCTGTTCAAGCACTAATGACCCCTACGCCTGGTCTCCATGCATACCCCGGTTCTTACATAACCGCGAGGGTATTCGGACACACTCCGGACCGTCGGGTCCCAAGGTTGAAGCGAAAAGGTTGGCCATGACAAACAATCTACAATCCGGCTAGAAGGCATTACACATGTCAATTAAAATTACATAGTCAATCTGACTGATTGTATTCCTCTTCAATCCCATCTAACAGGCTGTCTAGTTTACAGTCCTGTTGGGAATACTTTGCGGCCAACTCTACTTGGCCGTATACTAAGCTCACAGGGATCTCCTTCCCATCGGGCCCTACGGGTCTGACCTCGGCCATGTGGTTTGGTTCAGCCTTCGTGTACCGCGTCTTCACCATGGCCCAGGCCTCCCTGGCGCCTTGACGGCAGGCCGACATCTTCCACAATTGGAAGCGCCGCCGCGCTCCCTTCATCTTCTCTACAAGCTCTCCAAGGCCTTCGGGCATAGAGACGGACGGCCACAAGGCCTGGGCGGCGCCTTGCATCACCTGCTGAACTCGCTCGTGCAGTTGGGAGAGCTCGGGAAGAAGGTCACCCGTAGAAGCGGGCATTTCCTCTGCAGGACGACCTGTCAGCATACCTACAGACATTACTCTGTTAGTCGACTTCCTTGCCGAACTCTTTTTTTTCAAAGTTTGTTTAAGCACTTACTATATATGCCGCGTCGAAGCCGCTTATTTTCCTTCACGGAGTCCAACAGCTGGGCACGAACGTGCTTCAGTTCAACGCCTAGCTTGGTGTTGGCATCTTGGAGATCGTTCTTCTTCCGCCTCACCTTTGTCAGCATGCTCTCACCAGCCTTTAGCTCGCATCGGAGTTGTTGCACTTCCGGATTTGATCCGGCGCCATCTGCAATTTCATTTGTCAGATTTGCACCCACGCCGCACTTCACAAAATACATATCTTTCAAAGCGTATATTACCAGAGGGGGTCTCCTTGGGCTCCCCTGCTGTGGCTAGTGCGGCCTGAAGTTGGGCTTTGCACTCTTCCAGCTCCTAGGACAGCAGGGTATTCTTTTCCGTAAGAAACTGCATAACAGATGATCCTTAAATCAGTTATTCTAAATGTTTCAAGTCTCGGGGGCTACTGGTATACATATATAATCACCAAAATTTTCTTACCCGTATGTATTTCACATACTGCTCCGTGGCTCTGGCTAGACCATTTTGAGCAGCACGGAGGTACGCATCTCCCGTATTGAAGCATCCAATGCCTCTTGGGAGAAACAAGCGTCACGAAGAACAGTCCAGCGACGCCTGTGGTTCATGGCACTCTCCACCTAGGAATTGGTGGCAGACAGCCTGTTCGCATCCTCTGTCGGAGGAGCGTCCGGTGCGCACCTTGTGTTCGCCTCCGCTTTCGGACCAGGCTTTGGAGCCTGGCTGGTGGAGGCGCGATTGGAAACCTCTCCGGATATAGTCCGGCAAGGTCTCTTCGTCCTGAAGAAAGCACGAGCGTTAATATGCCTTGAAGGAATAACACCTGGGAATAGGATGGCACGCTATACCTTTGCACCGGCGTCTCAGTCTGGACCGCACTTCTTTTCAGCCCGCGGGGCCTCGCCGCCCCTTGTTGGCTAGTCGCCGCAGGCTCGGCCTCTCGTCTCAAGGACCTCCCGTGCAAAACATGGTTGTCATACAGTAGTCAAAAACACGCGAGGACAGATCCCTTTTCAAAGTGCTGGGACTTCGGTCTCAGTTACCTGTGAGGCTGGGAGTAACCCTGGGTAATCGACCGTAATGGCCACCAAGGCGTTGTCCTTGCTCAATTGATGAAATACCCCATCAATCAGCTCCACAGATAAGACCGGATCCTCTTGAGTTGTGGAGGAGGGTTGTTTATTTCTTTAACAGCCTGGCGCAGTTCCTGCGTTGAAGTCTTAGACTGAATACTTAACAATGGGAATATGAAACGGATGGGCAAGTAAAAGTGACCACTTACCCAGCTTTGGGGATTGTACATAGAAAATCCACCCTGTGCGTTGACGCGGAGAAATTCCTCCTCTTCTCCCTTGTACAAAGTGGACAAGATCTTTAGTACAGAGGAAGCCGAATCCGGCCCCTTACGGCCGTAGTGGGTGGCGTCATCCTCCCCGTTGAAGTCCCACATGGGGTGGCCTCTATACTGAAGCGGTTGCACCCCCCGCAAGATGCATTCGGCCAGAACGCCGATCATGGTCAGTCCGGAATGGGCTAACAATCTTATCCGGCCCATCAGGTAAATGATGTCCCTGTCACTTTCCCTCTGAGGGCTCCGTGCATGCCAGCTTAGGCGCTTCCTTAGGGGAGCATTGTCGAACTCAGGGAGGCTGATCCGGACAGGATCCGGCAGCGGGACGTCCTCTATATAAAACTATTCCGAAGGCCAGTCTTCAGACACCTTCTTTGGGGTTCCGGATAGATATCCGTTCCCGGCGATGCGCCACACTTCGGCTCCACCCACTTGATATATTGACCCCTCCTTAGAGCGGGGCACAAGGCAGAATAGCCTTTTCCACAGCGTGAAATGAGCCTCGCAGCCCAAAAACAGCTCGCAAAGGGCTACGAAGCCCGCGATATGCAATATGGAGGAAGGCGTGAGGTTATGCAGCTGGAGGCCATAGAACTCCAGAAGCCCCCGGAAAAACGGATGAATTGGAAATCCGAGCCCTCTTATTAAGTAAGGGGCAAGGCATACCCGCTCTCCTTTGGAGGGATTGGGGGCGCTCTCCGCTTGCTCTCCGCCATTATAGGTCGCAAGTCCGGCTCGAACCGGGACCATATAGGCCGGAGGGAGAAATCCCTTGGTCTGGAGCTTCACTAGCTCATTGTGTGGGATGGAGCACCTCTTCCAATCTCCGGGCTGAGGGCTGGAAGGGTGAGAGGAGGAGTTGCGGCAGCTGGCCATGATAGAATGGACCTCTGTCGGATACGCTCCGATGAAAACTCGCGGAAGGGAGAAGGTGTGGTTTGGATCTAAATCCTCGTCCCCTTAAATAGGCGGCTCATTCACGCGGCTAGGGGTGTGAATATAAAAAGCACCCTGACCTTTTGTATTCGTTTGACACGTGGAAAACGGCCATTATTTAGCGTAGAAGCCAAGGAGCACTACATTTACAAGAAACCAGACACTATTCAACAGGTACACGGAATTTGGAGGAGAACCCGCCTTGCAATGCCGAAGACAATCTGCGCGCTGGACTCGTCGTCATTAAAGCCTGGTTCAGGGGCTACTGAGGGAGTCCTGGATTAGGGGGTGTCCGGATGGCCGGACTATACCTTCGGCCGGACTCCTGGACTATGAAGATACAAGATTGAAGACTTCATCCCGTGTCCGGAAGGGACTTTCCTTGGCGTGGAAGGCAAGCTTGGCGATACGGATATGTAGATCTCGTACCATTGTAACCGACTCTGTGTAACCCTAGCCCTCTCCGGTGTCTATATAAACCGGAGAGTTTTAGTCCGTAGGACGAACAAAAATCATACCATAGGCTAGCTTCTAGGGTTTAGCCTCTCTGATCTCGTGGTAGATCTACTCTTGTACTGCCCATATCATCAATATTAATCAAGCAGGACGTAGGGTTTTACCTCCATCAAGAGGGCCCGAACCTGGGTAAAACATTGTGTCCCCTACCTCCTGTTACCATCCAACCTAGACGCACAGTTCGGGACCCCCTACCCGAGATCCGCTGGTTTTGACACCGGCAGTGGGATCGAGGCAAACCCAGACAAGATCAAGGCTATTGAGCAGATCGAGGCGCCCAAGCGGATCAAGGATGTGTGTCGGCTCACCGGTTGCGTTGCCGCCATGAGCTGGTTCATCTCCAAGTCCGCGGAGCGCGCCCTTCCCTTCTTCAAAATCTTGAAGAAGGTAGGCCTAATAGAGTGGACACCAGAAGCCGAGGCAGCACTGCAGGATCTGAAGAAATACCTTTCCTCCACGTCGATACTAGTTGCGCCTAAACCACAAGAGCCGTTGCTGTTGTATCTGGTGGCGATGAATCAAGTGGTCAGCATCGTACTGGTGGCATAGAGGGAGGTCGACGAGGATGCAGCAATGGCGGCAGAACCAGCGGATGGCAAGCCAAAGATTCCCCCAGCAGGGCCTGGTGCCAACAAGGCGCGGCCCCCAGCAGAGTCTGGTGCCACCAAGGGAATGCCTGCGCAGTCGAGTCAAGTCATGCCAAAGAAGAAGATGATGCGGCACCCAGTTTACTTTGTCAGCTCCCTCTTGCAGGGGGCTAGGTCGAGGTATTCTGGCATGCAAAAATTGCTCTTCGGCCTCCTTATGGCCTCGAGGGAGCTGCGCCACTACTTCCAGGCCCACGAGATCACTGTCGTCACCCGCCTCCCATTGCAACGGATACTGCACAACCCGGACGCAACCGAAAGGATTGTGGAATGGGCCTTGGAGCTATCAATTTTGGTCTGAACTTTGAAAGTACCTCAAAAATTCAGAGCAGAGTCTTGGCGAAATTCATCACAGAAGACCTCGACGCCCGACAAAGAAGTCCAGGAGACCACTCTCCCCAGCAAGGAAGCAGACCGTGACTGGATCATGTACTTTGATGGGGCCTTCTCGCTGCAAGGCTCCGGTGCTGGTGTGCTACTCGTCGCACCCACCGGAGAACACCTCAAGTACGTTATCCAGATGCACTTACCCAGGGAGATGTCCACCAACAACACCGCCGAGTACGAGGGATTGCTTGCCGGTCTCAGGATCGCGGCAGACCTCGGGGTTAAGAAGCTCATCGGCAGGGCGACTCACAGCTCGTTGTCAGGCAGGTCAACAAGGATTATTAGAGCCCATTGATGGAAACCTATGTAGATGAGGTGAGGAAGATGGAGGAACACTTTGACGGTATCCAGGTGGAGCACGTCCCCTGAGCGGAGAACGACATTGCCGATTACCTGTCAAAGTGTGCCACATTCAAGCTACCTATGGAACCAGGTACCTTTTTGCTCCGGTTAACTCAACCATTTGTCGAACCATCAGCGGGGCAGAACAAGCGGAGGAAATCAGGTCCCGGCAAGTACATTCCTACCGAGCCCCCTGGGGCCGCCGGCAAGGGTGCTGCCGTGGATGCTGAGCCTGCCCAAGAGCGACTGGGTCCGACAGGGCGTCAAGCCCTGGCCATAGAGACAGTCGCTCTCATGGCGGAAGAAATTCCTTTGGTCCTTGTCGTCGAGCCCCAGGCTCCGGCATGGGCGCAACATACCATCCACTTCCTCCAAACAGGGGAGCTTCCTGAGGAGCAGGAAGAAGCGGAGAAAGTAGCCCGTCGGTCCGCCCTGTACCAGCTCGTCGATGACGTCCTGTACCGGAGGAGGCCAAATGGTGTGAAACTCAAGTGCATCCCCCGGGAGGAAGGACTGGAGCTATTGGCGGAGATACATGGAGGCATATGTGGCTCCCACATAGGGTCAAGGGCCCTTGCCAGAAAGGCATTCCGGCAAGGTTTCTTCTTTCCCACCGCCCTCCAGGATGCAACGGCACTAGTAACCAAGTGTGAACCGTGCCAGTTCCATTCAAAGAAGCTTCATCAGCCGGCTCAAGCCCTTCAAACAATCCCTCTCTCCTGGCCATTCTCGGTCTGGGGGCTCGATATACTGAGCTCTTTCCCCCGCGCTGTCGAGGGCTTTGAGTACTTGTACGTTGCAATCGACAAGTTCACAAAGTGGCCGGAAGTGGAAGCATTGAGGAAGGCGATTGCTCAGTCGGCCGTCAAGTTCTTCAAAGGACTGGTCTGCCGTTTTGGTGTGCCAAACAGAGTCATCACCGACAACGGCACGCAGTTCACAAGCCGCACCTTCATGCAGTACATCCAAGACCTCGACAGCAAGGTCTGTTTTGCTTTTGTGGCACATCCACAGAGCAACGGCCAAGCGGAGAGGGAAAATGCTGAAGTGTTGCGAGGCTTGAGAACGAAGACCTTTGACAAGCTGCACAAGAGTGGAAGGCGCTGGATTGATGAGTTGCCGACGGTTCTTTGGTCGGTCAGGACGACGCCAAATCGAGCCACCGGCCAGACACCTTTTGCCTTGGTATACGGGGCAGAAGCAGTTCTCCCCACGGAACTCATATACGGGTCACCTCGAGTGCTCACTTATGATGAGCTTGAGCAAGAGACGTTGCGCCAAGATGACGCGACGCTCCTTGAGGAAGATCGTCTTCGGGCGGCTGTGAGAGCGGCACGCTAACAGCAAGCCTTGCGCCGCTATCATAGCCGCAAGGTTCATGCCCGAAGCCTTGAGGAAGGCGACCTTGTTCTTCAGCGCATTTAGTCGGCCAAGAATTCCAACAAGTTGACGCCGAAGTGGGAAGGCCCTTATCGAGTAATGTGAGTCACCAGGCCTGGCGCAGTCCGCCTGGAGACCAAAGATGCCGTCCCAGTGAGCAACTCCTGGAACATCGAGCATCTTCGCAAGTTTTACCCATAAGGCACGGCTTGCCGGGCCTCCCGGCAAGACACCGTTTGTACAAGCTTTGCCGACAAGGCATGTGCCCCTTTGTACAAAGCCAGGCACAGACCCTGAGCATAAATAAATGAAGCGCTGGTGCCCTAAGTTATAGCATGCATGCTAGGTTGAGTCTCTTCCTTGGTTAGGGTTGATAGTGCTTAGCGGCGACTAACCCCTAGCCTAGAGGTTGAGTGCGCGTCTGTCTGTTCCTTTTCGTTCCTCCTTTGGTTCACAAGGCACATGAGCACTTCTGCTGAGCTACTCGGAAAGAAGAAAACGGACCGGCGCCCCGACCCCGGCAAGCCAGAGTTGCCGGGGGCTGCAAGCACAAGGATCCAACCGCGGCAAGATGAGATTGCCAAGGGCTGCGGATCCAGATAAGTATTTTATCCTCTGTCATGCATTTCGGAACCGAACTGGGGCATGTGAAACCTTGTTTTTATCTCTAGGCTGTCGTGCTCCCCTTTTTCCTATAACTAGGGATTATTTCCTAGGTCCGGATTTGGTCGTAGCCGCAGTGGCAAGGAGGTGGGATGAGGAGCCTAAAGCCTACTCCATCCCTACCTCTGCCAAGAGCACGAGAATGGTCGAGTGGAGTGGGGGGACGGCAAGGCCTGTTGCCGGGCGAAAAACATTTATCTTAAAACAATAACAAGGATTCGCTCCTTGTCGCGGGATTTACCCGCGAACCAAAAACCCGGCAAGCATCCCTTTTTCATTAAAAACATCCCATACAGGTATAGTTCGTGCGAGATGAAAAACATGAGCAAGGGGATTACAAGTTTTAAATTTAACAAAGGCACGCAGGCTTACAAACTAAAAAAGAGATAAGATGCCCATAATCCCTTTCTTGTCCCTCTCCTCGGGAAGCATGTCAAGGAGGCGAAAGGGCAAAAGGGGCGCCTAGGCGAGCTACGAGCAGCAGAAAGCACCAAGAGAACATCTCGGTGGCCACCCATGGGCGGGCCGGTGATGACGGTGCCGGGAAGGGAGCTGGAAGACGAGGCGGCAGGACCAGCAATATGCGATGAAAGCGTCGGTGCCCGCTTACTCCGAGTTGACGGCCTTGCCGCCCGCCCTCTTCCTCTTCCACAGCCTCCCGATGCCAGCCGCCCAAGGAGACAGCCCCGCAAGGTTCAAGGAGCTGGCCCTGCCCCCGGCCAGCTTCTGCCGAAGGAGCGGCCAGGTGCAGATGGTGCTGCTACCGCACCCGCCCAGGCGCGAGGCATCCGACGCCTAGTCGGACTCGTCCCCGCTGTCCGCCCCGCTGTCCTCCTCGTCGCTCTCTCTCGAGGACGAGCTCCCATCTTCAGAATCTCCATCAAAGGAGCTCTCCACGCAGCATTTCAGACGAGTCCCAAGATCTCCAAAGACCTTGACGGAGAGCAGGCCGTCCTCCATTAACTTGAAGTAGAGGACGAGCCCCGTCGTCAGGCTGTGGATGCGGGCAAACGTCTTCCATCCAAGGCGGAGATACATAACTCGAGGAGCCGGGAAGTCGACGTCGACTCGCGTACCCCCGTTCCCGCAACCCCTCATGTGCAACCTGAGGGTCTGGGGTGAGGCCCGCTCCATCACCCGAGCGAACGAAGTGGGGAGACGAAGACGACGACGCGGGGGCCGGTGGAGCCTGATGAAGAACTCGCAAGGCTGGTCGTCAACGTGGCCCTCCATCGGGAAGGGCATCATTGGCAGGGGCGAGGACGGCGCGCCGCCCGTCCTCCTCTTCCCCGAGCGCTACGGCCTCTGCCCCGACCTCACCCACGGCCTCGCCCCCTCCCCCTTCCCCTCACGGTCGGTTCCGCCACCATGGATTCAGGAGGGGGAGGGACGCGCTGTCGAGCGGAGACCCTCACCGCCACCGTCGAAGGACCAGGATTCCCTTTCTCCATGGCTGGTGAGAGGAAGGAGCAGAAGCAGAGAGAGTTAGAAGATAGAAGAATGCGGGGTGGCATCCCCCCCCCTTCCTCCTCTTTATAAAGGAACGGGGTTGAGACTCGGCCGCCCCGCTCGGCCAATCCAGACACCGGAGGCGCGGGGAATCAGGACCGACCCGCCGCCCAACCAGCGGCGGCCCGGTTTCTCGCCTCCACCGTTTCCCACCACAAGGACGTGTGGTAGACGTGCCAAACTGAGGGGACGGGTGAGGCGGCCTCTCCACTCCCCGTGATCATGGGGAGTGGATGCCTTGAGACCGCTGCCCGACCCCGCTTAGTAAATGAGCCGCGCCTCCACGCCTCCCTCTTTTTACGGGGAAGACGCGAGTCGCCTCTTTACTACGATGTGATGCATGCGTGTGGAAACCGCCCCACGCATGCCGCCCACGTCATGCACACCCTCCACGCCGCGCCACGCATGCGGGTCGTGGGAGGCGGAGCGCGCGAAGAAACTTACCATGGTAAAAACCGCCCCACCTGCCCGCGCACCATTTTGGGCCTGGCCCAACAATGCGTCGCGCTTATGTGTGGCCTAGGCCCGGGGGCTCCTGTCAGTGTACAAAAATAGGGGCGCATCTTTGTACCCCTTTTCCTATGCACGGGCAGTCAGAGCCGCGCCCACCGCCACACCAAGCAGAACGAGGGAGGTGAGCCAAGGTAAGATCGAAGCCCATGGCAATCAAAGCAACGCCAAGGCCAAGACCACAAAGAGCAGTGGGATGAAGCAAGTTCCCCCGGCAAGACCCTTGCCGGGTGGGCTCAGCGGCACCGGCAAGACTCTTGTCGGGATAGCTCGCCCCGCACCAACAGAGCGAGCCACCCTTAATCCCACGCACTACTAGGAAAAGGGCTATAGATTATATGGCCACTAATGGCGCACCAGACATGTGGTGCGCCACTACTATATAGTAATGGCGCACCATGAGTTGGTGCGCCATTAGTGTAGTAGACACTAATGGCGCACTAGACCAACAGTGCGCCACTAGTAACAATTTTTTTCTTTAATATTTTTCCACAAATACTAATGGCGCACCAGGGAACAGTGCGCCATTACTAGTTTAACTAGTAATGGCGCACCTGCCACACAGTGCGCCACTACTATGTTTTTTTTGCAAAACTACTATAATGGCGCACCTCAAGCCGATGACCCACCGCACCCTCCCCCGCTCCACCGCCGCCGCCGACCCACCGTACCCTCCCCCGCTCCACCGCCGCCGTCGCCGACACCCCGCACCCTCCCCCGCTCCACCGCCGCCGACGACCCCCCGCTCAACCGTCACAAATGAATGCAACTAAAAATCCAAAAAAACAAATTTGATTTTATTTCCAAATAACAAATTGGATGATATTTTCAAATAACAAATTTAATGAATGCAACAAAAAATAATAAAAAAATTGATGATATTTTTTTATATTCATAAATATTTTCAAATAACAAATTTGATGATATTCTTTAAAAAATTATTACAGTTTTTATAAAAAATATTATTGTTTCATATTCATATTCATTTTCTAAAAAATTATTAGACGCAACAAAAAATAATAATAATAAATTACTTATGGCGCACCGCTGGCTAGTGCGCCATTGCTATCTAATTTATTTTTTACTAATGGCGCACTGCTAGGGGGTGCGCCATTGCTATTTAAAAAAAAGATTACTAATGCCGCACCTCCAGGTGATGCGCCATTGCTATCCAAAAATAATAATTTCTAATGGCCCATCGCTAGGGGGTGCGCCATTGCTAAGCCTCCCCCACTAAAATCCCCAATCCCCTTTCAATTCTTCCCCTTTCTGATCCACTGCGCCCGCTGCCCCCGCCGCACCCGACCACCACCGCCCCGGCGCCTCGCTGCCCGTCGCCCCACCGCCCCCGACACCCCCGACCCCCACCAGACCGCCGCCGCCGCCTTCCTCCTCCCCCACCCCCCAATCCAGCCCCCCCCCCCCCCCGCCCCCCGCCGCCTTCCTCCTCCCCCACCCCCCAATCCAGCCCTGCCGCCGCCTTCCTCCTCCCCCACCCCCAATCCAGCCCCACCACCGACGACTCCGCCCGCCGCCTGCTCCCCGCACCATCTCCTCCTCCACCGACAACCCCGAGTTCAGGGTCGTGCCCACCATCTCCTCTGCCTCCGGACGTCGCCCCCTCACCAGTCGTGCAGAGCATCCAGGCGAGACGCCGACGCCCCCCTCTTCACTGCCCTCCCCGACGACGCCCCCTCTTCAACGCCGGCCGCTGCCGACCTGCCTCTGCCTCGTCACCGAACGGTGAGCTCCTCTATACACAATCGATGTAGGTTTTAGGGGGGCACATAGCAATTGACATGTTATCATGCATAATATATTCTGTGTGCAAGTAAATTATAGCTTTGTAAAGAAGAGTATGATATGAAGCAAATCATTTTCAAACAGCAATGCTAACTAGTCAAAGGGAAGTGACTGAATGCAGAGTTGACTTGCACATGTTATAGTTGTCCTGCGTCTAGGATGATGCAAGAATTAGACTCAACAAAACAGAGCAACCCAAATAATAAGAGTGTAAGTGACAAAGAAGAAAGTGAAAACACAGAAAGTTCCAAAAGCAAGCAGAACAATTACCAATCCTTGGATCATTTAGTGCAGGAAGGCTGTAGAATTTCACCACCCTCAGGCTTAGGGAGGCTGGTCAAAATATGGTTGTAGGCATGCTCAGTACCTACACGGAAAGACAAGCAACAAGATGAATACTTAGCATAAATGAAGTGTAATGCATTAAAAAATAGCTATTGGTTGGTGGTCACTAGTTGTTATTGTTGTTGTGGTTATGTTTGTAGCAGCAGAGTAGTAATAGCAGAGGAGAGGATCATATTGATGCATGTGTTGATTGGTCATTTTTTTATATGATGATGAGGAGGAGTATCTTATTTGGCATGACTAGAGAAGGCAGGCTTGATATGCATGCATGCATTCTTTGCTTGTTTATATTCATTCTTGTAAACTGAACATGCTCATCTATCTAACTATCTATCTACTGCTTTAGTATGTATGTATGCATTGTATTTTTATTTCCTTTGGAAAGTAAAGTTAATGTGAAAGGAAGAGAGAAAAAGAAAGGGAGGAAGAAAGATGCTTCAGTCAGTCTAAGCCCAACTTAATTTGAGTGACAATCACCTGCCTTGCTAGCTGGCATGATCATCTTTTAGAGAAAACAATTTTCAGCAAAGGTCATGTCTCCGACCATCGTGTCATGATGATTTTGCAGGTACCCCGAGAGGCTCTTGAGTTTGCTAGAATGTCGATTAACTTCCATTCTGGCAAATTCGGGTACTCCATATGTCCTATTTTCAGCAAAGGTCATGCTGAAATTTTCCGTGAATTTTAGCATGACTTTGCTAAAAATAGGACATATGGGGTACTTGTGACTAATGCATGGGCCGGGGTATCTTAGTACTTAATTAAGTAGGATCAACTGCCTCTTGTGTTATACATATAGAAGTGTGATATCAACTCATAGTTATTACTAATCTTAGTTGCTCGTCATCTATAAACCCTAATCTGGTAGGATGACCTACTAAAAAAGCCCATACCACATATTCTATTTGGATGGCCCTGCTAACCCTTGACCATAAATACTTGAGATGGATGTAGCAGGCTTAAAGAAAGAAATGTTTTTAGGTCAACTCCACTGGGCCTGGCTGAAAATGCACAAGTGTGCATGACTAACAATATTCTATTGTAAGGCTAAACAGGAAAGAGGAACCACTCATCCTAGCCATTTGCTCTCAAAATTACCACTTCACTTCTTACTACTGAAAATCTTAGACCATCTCCATTCACCAATAGCTCAAACCAGTTTGAAGGGCGTGTTTTCACCACACTGTGGATTATCTTATTGGACCCAATGCAAGAGATGATGTAGTTTTGAATGATGAACGTAGGATATGTCGTCATCGGATGATGAAAGTCTCCCGGGGAAGTGCGGCTGGTGCCACGACGATCGAGGTCTGTGTGACATGCCTCACCTGGACGATGATCGGCGCTTCAGCATTAAGCTCAAGGAGACCTTCAAAGTTGAAACGGTACACAACGACGACAAGTGTTATTTTCATAATTAAGCATGACTTCAACTATTTCAACGTGTAATTTTCATCTTTTACAATTCGAGTATAGCTTATCCCATGCCATGCAAGACACTATGTCTTGGAGAGGATGGATTTTGAAGACCATGAAATTTCTGAAACAAAGAAAATTCACCTAAGGACTCATCACGATGTGGATTTTGAAGTAAATCTGTATAATTCTGGGAGCGTAACCCATTTTGGTTGCAAAAATTGGGAAGCATTTTGCAAGATGTATGGTTTTGATGAGGGTATGCTTGCAACCATGGATCTTGGTGATCCCAAAATCGAGCAAGACAATATGGACATTTGGGTCCTTGTTGATACGCCTCCAATTCTACCGCTATGTGAGTTTCTCAAACATAGTTATTAGCTAATTTATATTGTTTATTTCAAAATAGTTGACAGCTTATTTCCATTGACAGCTTATTTTTATTGTTCAAAGAATGTGCGGGAGATGGTAGACAAAACCCACTACACTGATGGCTCTGAATTAACAACTTACAAGGAGAAAAATCATCTGGTCGGATTTTGTACTGACATTGAGAATTACAATATCTACAATCAAACTCCTCAACATTATGGTCAATACGTGCCACTAGTGCATGTGTTCAACTACGGTAACTACCATGGAGATACCCTCGTAAGATTTTTTACTATTACGACATCCGTGCATCTTTTGCATACTTCTAAAACTAGTACATCATTGCTAACTATGAAGTTATTACTATGTTTTTCAACAGATAATCCCAGAGAATTGTGTGCCTCATTTGATGTATCAGAAAGGTAGTCTTAATGTTTTGAACATACAGCCAGGTCATCCTACGAATCTCAACTGTCCATACGAGATTTCTAAAAGAAGTGGAGACATGAAAATCAAAGGATGGAAAAATGTATGGACAGTCGTAAGGAGGTTCTTGGAAGCAAAAGGAAGCGAAGCGCAAGAATTGGAGACAGGATGATCTCCATTCTCCATAATGGAGAGTCAGGGTCTATATTGTTTTATGTTATTTTACCTTAAATAGGGTATTTAGGTCCTGCCTAATATTGATGATCGTGTGCTAAGAACAATTAAGTAGGGTTGGTTCGCTGACTATCAAGATGATGATTGTATGACTTGTTATTAATAACGAGTAGAAGTTGTATGATAATGATTAGTAGGACTTGTTAGGATTAGTATTACTTCTGACAAACTCGCTACTCGCGGTCTCAAGACTTGTAATGTCTATCTTTGTTCGGTCTTTTGAATTCGGAGACTAATGTGATGAATTGTATTCGGAGACTAATCTTCTATTGTATTCGATGAATTTGCTGTTGCTGTGTGGTGCTAGCTATATTCTGTCCAATAAATATTTTGTAACTTTTGAAAATATCAGAAAAGAAAAAATCCCTAATATTCATACTAGTGCACACCACCACATAGTGCGCCATTAGTAAGCCAGAGCACACTAATGGCGCATCATCCACCAGTGCGCCATTAGTATGCCAAAGCACATGGGTAAATATGCCCCCCTGGGAGTCATACTAATGGCGCGCCATGGGCTATACTAATGGCGCACTGCATGGTGCGCCATTAGTATACCAGATACTAATGGCGCACCACAGGTGCGCCATTAGTAAAAAATACTAATGGCGTGCTACTAGTGGCGCACCTGTCGTGCGCCATTAGTAGGAAAAACAGGTGCGCCACTAGTAGGCCTTTTCCCACGGCCCCAAGTGCCATCATCAGCATGGGGCCAGGGCTCGGGAAGGCACCCCTGTGGTGACATATAGATCTTTGTGAAGACATATTCAAGATCAGATCAGAAGACGACGATTCTCGGCAAGATCCTTGCCAAGGAACGCCACCAGACCCCCGACAAGATCCTTGCCGAGGACAACAACACGGCACGGCGAGACCCTTGCCGGGCCACCCGGCAAGGCCCTCGCCAAAGATGCCGGCAAGGCCACCGCCAAGCCCACGTTAATCAAGCTTCCACCGTCGTTCACATGCAGCTGTCAGCCCAACCAGCTGGGCGGGCACCTGCGTGGCAACATGCAGCTCCCAGGCCAACTCATCAAGCGCCTATGTGGCGGCATGCAGATCTTCATGAAGGCTCCACCACCGCGCCAACTCAGCTGCCTGCCTGCCTACATGGCACCGCATGCATCCCCGCCCGAGGCGCGTGTCGAAGCGAGGAGGAGCGGCGACGGATGGGACGGGCCTCGCCCCCATCCCCGATAAAGCAAGAGGACACCTAAGCGATGCATTAAATGCACCTTGTCCTGTAATACGAGGGATAACCTCGTGCCATTGTAGACCTTTCCACCTCCTGTGGCCACTGTGGCAACCCCTTTTTCCTATAAAAGGAGGCCTGAGGCGACGAGGAGAGGGATTCGGCTCTTTGGAACCACACGCTGACCACAGCTAGTTCGAGAGCCCAAGAACTCTCAGAATACACACACCAAAGCAGGACTAGGGTTTTACGCATCCTTGCGGCCCGAACCTGGGTAAACGAGCTTTATGCCGTCTACTAGCCCTGCTCTGCTCGCAACCCTGCGCCCCGACAACTATAGTAGGGATTCTTGTGATCCCATAGGTGTCGTTCCACACCGACACCGCCTCATGTACTGCATAGTTCCACTCTCACTCATAGTGATAGCTCTTCTCGCGTATACCATTGTTTATATGGATGACGTTGTAGTTGCAAGTATTCGAGACTTGCATGTATCGCTATTTTTGAGATGATGACGAGATACCACTTTGTGTTGGATGATGATTATGATGAGACTATTTGTATGTATATGCTATGATAACATTTGTGGTCTCGCAGCCATTCGTATGTGTATCATGATGACATTTGTATCTGCTCAAGATTCTTGTATAAAGCCTGTTCAAATACAAAACAAATATGCAGAAAAAAATTCAAAAACTACTAAAATTAGCAGTAGCGAGTGGAGAAAAGTTAGCAGTAGCATGACAGTAGCAGTAGCGCGTCCAGCCAAAGCGCGCTAGAGCTATTAGCAGTAGCGAGCTTCCATGCAGCACACTACTACTACGCTTGTATAGCAGTAGCGCGGGCGTGCACGCGCTGCTGCTACGAGTTAGCTGTAGTGCCTTATTAGTAGCGCCGGTCCCCGCGCTACTGATATACCTAGAACCCGCGCTGCTGCTAGGCTTTTCCTTAGTAGTGTTACCATTCTCAATGTTTATCAACAAATTTTGTAGTTAGATAAAATATATTCCTTTGTTGTAGGAAAAAACTAACTTTATGCAAATGATAACCGTAGATCCCCCACCAGCCAAATATGCATGTAGTTATAGCTGTTATTTGTGCATTTGCTCTATAGTGTTATCTTGCTAGCATATTCCATGTGCTGACCTACACAAGGCTGCAACGTATTATGTTGCAGAATTTTCAGATGAAGAGTAAGGTGCTCTAGGTCGTTGTTATGCACTCAGTTTTGCCGTGGAGTTGGATGGACTCTACTACCTTCGAAGCTTCCGTTGTTATCTTATTTAGATGGCCTTCAGCCATACTATTGTAATAAGTTCTCTTTTGAGACATTCGATGTAATAAGTGTGTGATTGAACTCTGTTATAAATCCTCGAGTACTGTGTGTGTCAGCAATACCGATCCAGTGATGACACTTAAACATAGAGACTTGACCGTCTAAGGTCGGGTCGCTACAAGATGGTATCAGAGCACATGTTGATTGTAGGACGTGACCACTAGGAAAAGCCACATGATACTCTTCTCTGTTCATTTCTGACTCTTCTCCATTTTCTACTCTATAGATGGCGGATCCAAGGAACAAGTTTGCTCAACCGGATGACGACATCCCTTTCGGACGACACTTGAAGGAAGCCACTAGGTACCTGAGCATCGGAATACCAAGCTTCAGCGGGACCTACACCGGCACTCTACCTGAAGAAGAATGCTGGACGATTCGAGTAGATGTTCCAGGAAGGACCTTCACAGCAGTTACTTAGCCCATAGAGTTTTCCTTTGATGCACCAACCTGGAGTCTAGGAAAGAGCATGGCAGCCCACATCGCCATGGGACGCATTGGCGAGGTATACCACAAGGATCTAAAGGACACCATCTACCAGATATGTGGACGCCGAGATGAGCAATGGGAGATGATTTGCACCAAGAGGGATAAATCCATTGCAGCCTACATCCAGGAGTTAAATCAGCACATTCATCATTAGGAGAACCAGATGTGCGCCAACATGATACACCTGAAGAAGGTGATCACCGGGAACATGGAGCTAGAAGAGAAACTCAAGTCTACACGTGATGGATATGAAGAAGAAATTGCATTACTACTGGAGAAGAATGAAGACCTGAAGAAGAAGCTAGGAATATTCATGGGAGATCCCGCACCTGAGGAGGACAACCACCCTGAAGACTACATCATAATCGACGACACCAACTCCGACCCCGATAGTGATGATGATCACGAAGACGAAGCTGGAGAAGATATCATGGAGTCTTCCACCAACCAAAATTTCTAGTCGACCACCATATTATCAGTAGTATTCCCCCATGTATATAGTAATAGTCCGAGTATTTTGTAATGTTAGTTTAGACCAATTGTATGATCTTGTTTGAATTGAGTGGTGTGAAATGAATGTGTTTGTTTCATGTGCATATGTGTAGCCATGTTTTCCCCTCAGACCTAATAACTTTGGAGTCACAAGGATTGGATATAATACTAGGCATGGATTGGCTATCGAAGTATGGAGGAAACATTGACTGTGCTAGTAAGTCGACATTACTCACCACCCCTGAAGGAAAAAGGATAAAGTATGTGTCTAGGAATGCGCCAAGGAGGACCCTAGTAGATTCACTCTCAGGAGTTGTTCAGGAGGAAGTGCCACTCATGAAGGATTATCCTGTTTCTAGAGGAATTACCAGGCATGCCACCAGATCGGGACATAGAATTTTTAATAGAGTTGTTGCCAGGCACCGGACCAATATTGAAGAGGCCGTATCGGATGCCCGCAAATGATCTGGAGGAAATTTAGAAGTAGATTAAGGAGTTATTGGAGAAAGGTTATATTCGACCCAGTTCATCACCGTGGGGAGCCCCAGTGCTCTTAGTCGAGAAGAAGGATGGATCTTTGAGAATGGTTGTTGATTATCATGCATTGAATGAAGTGACGATCAAGAACAAGTACCCACTATCGATGATCAATGATTTGTTTGACCGGCTGTAGGGAGCTAAAGTATTCTACAAGATTGATCCACGATCAGGATACCATTAGTTGAAGATCCGAGAACAAGATATACCTAAGACAGCTTTTACCACAAGGTATGGGCTATATGAGTACACGGTCATGTCTTTTGGATTGACTAATGCCCCTGCCTATTTTTTGAGTATGATGAACAAGGTGTATATGGAGTTCTTGTATAAGTTTGTTGTGGTGTTCATTGATATATTGGTGTACTCGAAGAATGAAGAGGAACACAAGGAACATTTGCGCTTAGTTCTTGAGAAGCTCAGAGAACATCAGCTATATGCCAAGTTCAGCAAGTGTGAGTTTTGCTTGAAGGAAGTTGGATTTCTTGGACATGTTATATCAGGAGAAGGTAATGGCCCCTTTCAAAGCTTTGTATGGAAGAAGGTGCAGGACACCATTGATGTGGGACGAAGTCGGAGACCGTCAGTTGTTTGGACCAGATTTAATCAAGGAGTTTGAAGAGAAGGTTAAGTTGATTCGTGATAGACTGAAGGTAGCTCAGTCCAGGCAGAAGAGTTATGCTGATACGAAATGCAAGGAGGTAGTCTATGAAATCCGAGACAGAGCATATCTTTGTGTATCACCACTGCGAGGAGTTAAACAATTTGGAGTTAAAGGAAAGTTAGCCCCAAGATTTGTTGGACCATATGGAGTTTTGGAATGTATGGGAGAAGTGGCCTACAAGTTGGAGTTACCCCAAGGATTGTCAGGTGTTCATGATGTGGTTCACGTTTCCCAGTTGAAGAAGTTCCATGTAGAGATGGCCGATATTCCTCTGAGAGATACAGTGCCCCTGGAAGCAATTCAGTTGGAGAGTGATCTAACTTACGAGGAGAAACCCGTCAGGATTCTCGAGTTTGCCAGCCGAGTTACACGCAACAAGGTTATCAAGTTTTGCAAAGTTCAGTGGAGCCACCATACCAAGGAGGAAGCCACCTGGGAGAGAGAAGAAGACCTACGGAAAGACCACCCACACCTATTTTCTAGCCAACCCAAATCTCGAGGGCGAGATTCATCTTAAGGGGGGTAGGTTTGTAACATCCCAATTTTCAATTTGGATGTTATACATAGGACATCATATGCATATCATATTTTTATTTGCATTTGGTTGTGATCCTAGAAATCTTAAGCAACTCAAGGACCCAAGGAGAGAGTTGGAGGTTTCACAAATTTTCATATTTGAATTTTTCAAATTTGAAATGAGGATCAATTTGGTTTTAATATTTTTCTCTCCAATTATTTTCAATAACAAAAATAAATGAGAGAAGATAAAATGACTTATTCAACAAGAGAGAAATATTGGAGGAGAAATTTTAAAATCAAATTATTGTTTTATTCGTATTTTATTTGCTATTTTATTTGAATTAGAGACAAATATGCATTTTTGAAAATTGCATTTTAGGCCAGAAAAATGTTCATCTTGTCCTAAATATTAGGTTTGGACGGTGAAAATTGTTTCTCGTATTTTTAGATTTTTTTTGGATTTTTCTTTCGCAGTGATATTTATTTTTTTTAAAAAGTTTTCGGACCGATTGGGCTGAAGCCCAGCTGGCCCGTTCGCCACCGCCTTGTCCTCGAGCCGTGCCGGAGACCGCCAGTCGCCCGACGCTGCCGCGCCTGAGTCCGGGCCGGACTCCTCCTCCCCGCCGCCTGCTCCCTGTTGGGTTTCGTAGTAATTTCAAAAAAATTCCTACGCACATGCAAGATTATGTGATGCATAGCAACGAGAGGGGAGAGGTTGTCTACGTACCCAACGCAGACCGACTGTGGAAGCACTGACACGACATAGAGGAAGTAGTCGTACGTCTTCACGATCCAACCGATCAAGCACCGAAACTACGGCACCTCCGACTTCGAGCACACGTTCAGCTCGATGACGATCCCTGGACTCCGGTCCAGCAAAGTGTCGGGGAAGAGTTTCGTCAGCACGACGGCGTGGTGACGATCTTGATGAACTACAGCAGCAGGGCTTCGCCTAAACTCCGCTATAGTATTATCGAGGTATATGGTGGCAGGGGGCACCGCGCACGGCTAAGGAATAGATCACGTGGATCAACTTGTGTGTCTAGAGGTGCCCCCTGCCTCCGTATATAAAGGAGCCAGGGGGAGGAGGCCGGCCCTAGGAGAGGCGCGCCAGGTGTGGAGTCCTACTAGGACTCCAAGTCCTAGTAGGAGTCCACCAAGAGGGGAGGAAGGGAGAAGGAAGTGGAGGAGTAGGAAAGGTGGTCGGCCCCCTTTTCCCTAGTCCAATTCGGACTAGAGGGGAGGGGGGCGCAGCAGCCTTTTTCCTCTTCCCACTAAAGCCCATCAAGGCCCATTACTTCTCCCGTAACTACCCGGTACTCCGAAAAATACCCGAATCACTCGGAACCTTTCCGATGTCCGACGTCCAATATATCGATCTTTACGTCTCAACCATTTCGAGACTCCTCGTCATGTCCCCGATCTCATCCAGGACTCCGAACTCCTTCGGTGCATCAAAACTCATAAACTCATAATATAACTGTCATCGAAACCTTAAGCGTGCAGACCCTACGGTTCGAGAACAATGTAGACATGACCGAGATACGTCTCCGGTCAATAACCAATAGCGGGACCTGGATGCCCATATTGGCTCCTACATATTCTACGAAGATCTTTATCGGTCAAACCGCATAACTATATACGTTGTTCCCTTTGTCATCGGTATGTTACTTGCCCGAGATTCAATCGTCGGTATCCAATACCTAGTTCAATCTCGTTACTGGCAAGTCTCTTTACTCGTTCCGTAATACATCATCTCACAACTAACATATTAGTTGCAGTGCTTGCAAGGCTTATGTGATGTGCATTACCGAGAGGGCCGAGAGATACCTCTCAGACAATCGGAGTGACAAATCCTAATCTCGAAATACGCCAACCCAACATCTACCTTTGGAGACACCTGTAGTACTCCTTTATAATCACCCAGTTACGTTGTGACGTTTGGTAGCACCCAAAGTGTTCCTCTGGCAAACGGGAGTTGCATAATCTCATAGTCATAGGAACATGTATAAGTCATGAAGAAAGCAATAGCAACATACTAAACGATCGGGTGCTAAGCTAATGGAATGGGTCATGTCAATCAGATCATTCAACTAATGATGTGACCTCGTTAATCAAATAACAACACTTTGTTCATGGTTAGGAAACATAACCATCTTTGATTAACGAGCTAGTCAAGTAGAGGCATACTAGTGACACTCTGTTTGTCTATGTATTCACACATGTATTATGTTTCCGATTAATACAATTCTAGCATGAATAATAAACATTTATCATGAAATAAGGAAATAAATAATAACTTTATTATTGCCTCTAGGGCATATTTCCTTCAGTCTCCCACTTGCACTAGAGTCAATAATCTAGATCACATCACCATGTGATTAACATCGATAGTTCACATCATCATGTGATTAACACCCATAGTTCACATCGCTATGTGACCAACACCCAAAGGGTTTACTAGATTCAGTAATCTAGTTCACATCGATATGTGATTAACACCCAAGGAGTACTAAGGTGTGATCATGTTTTGCTTGTGAGAGAATCTTAGTCAACGGGTCTGCCACATTCAGATCCGCATGTATTTTGCAAATTTCTATGTCAACAATGCTCTGCATGGAGCTACTCTAGCTAATTGCTCCCACTTTCAATATGTATCTAGACCGAGACTTAGAGTCATCTAGATTAGTGTCAAACTTGCATCGGCGTAACCCTTTACGACGAACCTTTTTTTCACTTCCATAATCGAGAAACATATCCTTATTCCACTAAGGACAACTTTGACCGCTGTCCAGTGATCTACTCCTAGATCACTATTGTACTCCCTTGCCAAACTCAGTGGTAGGGCATACAATAGATTTGGTATACAGCATGGCATACTTTATAGAACCTATGACTGAGGCATAGGGAATGACTTTCATTCTCTTTCTATTTTCTGTCGTGGTCGGGCTTTGAGTCTTACTCAACTTCACACCTTATAATACAGGCAAGAACTCTTTCTTTGGCTGCTCCATTTTGAACTACTTCAAAATCTTGTCAAGGTATGTACTCATTGAAAAAACTTATCAAGCGTCTTGATCTATATCTATAGATCTTGAAGCTCAATATGTAAGCAGCTTCACCGAAGTCTTTCTTTGAAAAACTCCTTTCAAACACTCCTTTTATGCTTTACAGAATAATTCTACATTATTTCCGATCAACAATATGTCATTCACATATACTTATCAGAAATGATGTAGTGCTCCCACTCACTTTCTCGTAAATACAGGCTTCACCGCAAGTCTGTATAAAACTATATGCTTTGATCAACTCATCAAAGCGTATATTCCAACTCTGAGATTCTTGCACCAGTCCATAGATGGATCGCTGGAGCTTGCATATTTTGTTAGCACCTTTAGGATTCACAAAACCTTCTGGTTGTATCATATACAACTCTTCTTTAATAAATCTATTAAGGAATGTAGTTTTGTTTATCCATATGCCAGATTTCATAAAATGCGGCAATTGCTAACATGATTCGGACAGACTTAAGCATAGATACGAGTGAGAAACTCTCATCGTAGTCAACACCTTGAACTTGTCGAAAACCTTTTGCGACAATTCTAGCTTTGTAGATAGTAACACTACTATCAGCGTCCGTCTTCCTCTTGTAGATCCATTTATTCTCAATTGCTTGCCGATCTTCGGGCAAGTCAACCAAAGTCCAAACTTTGTTCTCATACATGGATCATATCTCAGATTTCATGGCCTCAAACCATTTCGCGGAATCTGGGCTCATCATCGCTTCCTCATAGTTCGCAAGTTCGTCATGGTCTAGTAACATGACTTCCAGAACAGGATTACCGTACCACGCTGGTGCGGATCTCACTCTGGTTTACCTACGAGATTCGGTAGTAACTTGATCTGAAGTTACATGATCATCATCATTAGCTTCCTCACTAATTGGTGTAGTAGTCACAAGAACAGTTTTTTGTGATGAACTACTTTCCAATAAAGGAGAAGGTACAATTACCTTATCAAGTTTTCTACTTTCCTTCCACTCACTTCTTTCGAGAGAATCTCCTTCTCTAGAAAGTATCCATTCTCAGCAACGAATGTCTTGCCTTTGGATCTGTGATAGAAGGTGTACCCAACTGTTTCCTTTGGGTATCCTATGAAGACGCACTTCTCCGATTTGGGTTTTGAGCTTATCAGGTTGAAACTTTTTCACATAAGCATTGCAACCTCAAACTTTTAAGAAACGACAACTTTGGTTTCTTGCCAAACCACAGTTCATAAGGCGTCGTCTCAACGGATTTAGATGGTGCCCTATTTAATGTGAATGCAGCTGTCTCTAATGCATAACCCCAAAACGATAGTGGTAGATCGGTAAGATACATCATAGATTGCACTATATCCAATAAAGTACGGTTATGACATTCGGACACACCATTATGATGTGGTGTTTCAGGTGGCGTGAGTAGTGAAACTATTTCACATTGTTTTAACTGAGGACCAAACTCGTAACTCAAATATTTTACCTCTGCGATCATATCGTAGAAACTTTTATTTTCTTGTCACGATGATTTTCCTCTTCACTCTGAAATTCTTTGAACTGTTCAAATGTTTCAGACTTATGTTTCATCAAGTAGATATCCCCATATCTGCTCAAATCATCTTGTGAAGGTCAGAAAATAATGATACCTGTTGTAAGCCTTAATATTCATCGGACCACATACATCAGTATGTATGATTTCCAACAAATCTGTTGCTTGCTTCATTGTTCCGGAGAATGGCGTTTTAGTCATCTTGCCCATAAGGCATGGTTCGCAAGCATCAAGTGATTCATAATCAAGTGATTCCAAAATCCCATCAGCATGGAGTTTCTTCATGCGCTTTACACCAATATGACCTAAACGGCAGTGCCACAAATAAGTTGCACTATCATTATTAACTTCACATCTTTTGGTTTCAATATTATGAATATGTGTATCACTAAGATCGAGATCCAATGAACTATTTTCATTGGGTGTGTAACCATATAAGGTTTTATTCATGTAAACAGAACAACAATTTATTCTTTTACTTAAATGAATAACCGTATTACAATAAACATGATCAAATCATATTCATGCTCAACGCAAACACCAAATAACACTTATTTAGGTTCAACACTAATCCCGAAATTATAGGGAGTGTGCGATGATGATCATATCAATCTTGGAACCACTTCCAACACACATCGTCACTTCACCCTTAACTAGTCTCTGTTTATTCTGCAACTCCCGTTTCGAGTTACTAATCTTAGCAACTGAACTAGTATCAAATACTTAGGGTTTGCTATAAACACTAGTAAAGTACACATCAATAACATGTATATCAAATATACTTATGTTCACTTTGCCATCCTTCTTATCCGCCAATCACTTGGGGTGGTTCCGCTTCCAGTGACCAGTCCCTTTGCAGTAGAAGCACTTAGTCTCAGGCTTAGGACCAGACTTGGGCTTCTTCACTTGAGCAGCAACTTGCTTGCCGTTCTTCTTGAAGTTCCCCTTCTTCCCTTTGCCCTTTTCTTGAAACTAGTGGTCTTGTCAACCATCAACACTTGATGTTTTTCTTGATTTCTACCTTCGTTGATTTCAGCATCACGAAGAGCTTGGGAGTTGTTTCCGTTATCCCTTGCATATTATAGTTCATCACGAAGTTCTACTAACTTGGTGATGGTGACTAGAGAATTCTGTCAATCACTATCTTATCTGGAAGATTAACTCCCACTTGATTCAAGCGATTGTAGTACCCAGACAATCTGAGCACATGCTCACTAGTTGAGCGATTCTCCTCCATCTTTTAGCTATAGAACTTGTTGGAGACTTCATATCTCTCAACTCGGGTATTTGCTTGAAATATTAACTTCAACTCCTGGAACATCTCATATGGTCCATGACGTTCAAAACGTCTTTGAAGTCCCGATTCTAAGCCGTTAAGCATGGTGCACTTAAACTATCAAGTAGTCATCATATTGAGCTAGCCAAACGTTCATAACGTCTGCATCTGCTCCTGCAATAGGTCTGTCACCTAGCGGTGCATCAAGGACATAATTCTTCTGTGCAGCAATGAGGATAAACCTCAGATCACGGATCCAATCCGCATCATTGCTACTAACATCTTTCAACACAATTTTCTCTAGGAACATATCAAAATAAACACAGGGAAGCAACAACGCGAGCTATTGATCTACAACATAATTTGCAAAATACTACCAGGACTAAGTTCATGATAAATTTAAGTTCAATTAATCATATTACTTAAGAACTCCCACTTAGATAGACATCCCTCTAATCCTCTAAGTGATCACGTGATCCAAATCAACTAAACCATGTCCGATCATCACGTGAGATGGAGTAGTTTCATTGGTGAACATCACTATGTTGATCATATCTACTATATGATTCACGCTCGACCTTTCGGTCTCCGTGTTCCGAGGCCATATCTGCATATGCTAGGCTCGTCAAGTATAACCTGAGTATTCTGCGTGTGCAAACTGGTTTGCACCCGTTGTAGATTGAACGTAGAGCCTATCACACCCGATCATCACGTGGTGTCTGGGCACGACGAACTTTCGCAACGGTGCATACTCAGGGAGAACACTTCTTGATAATTTAGTGAGAGATCATCTTAAAATGCTACCGTCAACTAAGCAAAATAAGATGTATAAAAGATAAACATCATATGCAATCAAAATATGTGACATGATATGGCCATCATCATCTTGCTTCTTTGATCTCCATCTCCAAAGTACTGTCATGATCTATATCGTCACCGGCATGACACCATGATCTCCATCATCTTGATCTATATCAATGTGTCGTCACGTGGTCGTCTCGCCAATAATTGCTCTTGCAACTATTGCTATCGCATAGCGATAAAGTAAAGCAATTATTGGATGCTTGCATCTCATGCAATAGAGAGACGACCATAAGGCATTTGCCAGTTGCCGATAACTTCCACAAAACATGATCATCTCATACAACAACTTATATCTCATCACGTCTTGACCATATCACATCACAACATGCCCTGCAAAAACAAGTTAGACGTCCTCTACTTTGTTGTTGCAAGTTTTACGTGGCTGCTACGGGCTTAAGCAAGAACCAATCTCACCTACGCATCAAAACCACAACGATAGTTTGTCAAATAGACTCCGTTTTAACCTTCGCAAGGACAGGGCGTAGTCACACTCGGTTCAACTAAAGTTGGAGAAACAGTCACCCGCAAGTCACCTTTGTGCAAAGCACGTCGGGGAAACCGGTCTCGCGTAAGCGTACGCGTAATGTCGGTCCGGGCCGCTTCATCCAACAATACCGCCGAACCAAAGTATGACATGCTGGTAGGTAGTATGACTTATATCGCCCACAACTCACTTGTGTTCTACTCGTGCATATAACATCAAACCATAAAACCTAGGCTCTGATACCATTGTTGGGTTTCGTAGTAATTTCAAAAAATTTCCTACGCACACGCAAGATCATGTGATGCATAGCAACGAGAGGAGAGAGTGTTGTCTACGTACCCAACGCAGACCGACTGCGGAAGCGCTGACACGACGTAGAGGAAGTAGTCGTACGTCTTCACGATCCAACCGATCAAGCACCGAAACTACGACACCTCCAAGTTCGAGCACACGTTCAGCTCGATGACGATCCCCGGACTCCGATCCAGCAAAGTGTCGGGGAAGAGTTTCGTCAGCACGACGGCGTGGTGACGATCTTGATGAACTACAGCAGCAGGGCTTCGCCTAAACTCCGCTACAGTATTATCGAGGTATATGGTGGCAGGGGGCACCGCACACGGCTAAGGAATAGATCACGTGGATCAACTTATGTGTCTAGAGGTGCTCCCTGCCTCCGTATATAAAGGAGCCAGGGGGAGGAGGCCGGCCCTAGGAGAGGCGCGCCAGGTGTGGAGTCCTACTAGGACTCCAAGTCCTAGTAGGAGTCCACCAAGAGGGGAGGAAGGGAGAAGGAAGTGGAGGAGTAGGAAAGGTGGCCGGCCCCCTTTTCCCTAGTCCAATTCGGACTAGAGGGGAGGGGGGGCGCAGCAGCCTTTTTCCTCTTCCCACTAAAGCCCATCAAGGCCCATTACTTCTCCCGTAACTACCCGGTACTCCGAAAAATACCCGAATCACTCGGAACCTTTCCGATGTCCGAATATAGTCGTCTAATATATCGATCTTTACGTCTCGACCATTTCGAGACTCCTCGTCATGTCCCCGATCTCATCCGGGACTCCGAACTCCTTCGGTACATCAAAACTCATAAACTCATAATATAACTGTCATCGAAACCTTAAGCGTGCGGACCCTACGGTTCGAGAACAATGTAGACATGACCGAGACACGTCTCCGGTCAATAACCAATAGCGGGACCTGGATGCCCATATTGGCTCCTACATATTCTACGAAGATCTTTATCGGTCAGACCGCATAACAACATACGTTGTTCCCTTTGTCATCGGTATGTTACTTGCCCGAGATTCGATTGTCGGTATCCAATACCTAGTTCAATCTCGTTACTGGCAAGTCTCTTTACTCGTTCCGTAATACATCATCTCACAAGTAACATATTAGTTGCAGTGCTTGCAAGGCTTATGTGATGTGCATTACCGAGAGGGCCCAGAGATACCTCTTAGACAATCGGAGTGACAAATCCTAATCTCGAAATACGCCAACCCAACGTCTACCTTTGGAGACACCTGTAGTACTCCTTTATAATCACCCAGTTACGTTGTGACGTTTGGTAGCACCCAAAGTGTTCCTCTGGCAAACGGGAGTTGCATAATCTCATAGTCATAGGAACATGTATAAGTCATGAAGAAAGCAATAGCAACATACTAAACGATCGGGTGCTAAGCTAATGGAATGGGTCATGTCAATCAGATCATTCAACTAATGATGTGACCTCGTTAATCAAATAACAACACTTTGTTCATGGTTAGGAAACATAACCATCTTTGATTAACGAGCTAGTCAAGTAGATGCATACTAGTGACACTCTGCTTGTCTATGTATTCACACATGTATTATGTTTCCGATTAATACAATTCTAGCATGAATAATAAACATTTATCATGAAATAAGGAAATAAATAATAACTTTATTATTGCCTCTAGGGCATATTTCCTTCACTCCCTCCCCCAATCACCCCTCCCCGACCCCTTTAAATAGGGCCGAGGCCCGGCCTCTCCCCCCCACTGAGCCAGCCGACGCCACCAATCCCCCTGCCCCGCCGTTGACCTCGCCGTCATGGTTGACCGGTAAAAACCGTTCGGTTTTCATTGGTTTTCGTTCGGTTTTTCGGTTTAGATTAGATCGGTTTTTATTTTATTTTATTTTATTAGGTTAATTAGCGAACGTTCACCAGTTAGATAGTTTTAACGAATGGTTTTCATTCGTTAGTCTCTGTTAGAGGACGTTCGTCCAATAGTTTTTCATTTCATTTTAATTTTTGGCCAGGGACCTATCCGCGAATACTTTTATCACAGATTAATCCCCGAACTTCAAACCCTCGTCACATTTTGTTCATTCGTCCAAATCTAGTGAAACCAACGCCAAAATCTTTGTCTTGTTCCCCTCATTCCAGATAATCAACTTGAACATGGTTTTGACAATTTAAAATTTGGTTTCAAGAAAATTTGAATTCGAACTTGTTTCGATCGTAGTTTGAGTTTCGTAGCTCCGATTTGATTGTTTCTTTTTGCAAATCGAAGCTCTTCTCTTGAACTTCCTGTTTAGATCTTTTCTCTTGAGTTTTTCATTTGCATCTTATGCTTGAGTGCTTATGTATGCTATTGTTTCTTCATGATAGAGTTTCCAGAGTGCGAGGCTTGCTACTACGAGTCACTATGGTTTTCAGATCATCAGCAAGGCAAGTAACACTTTGATCATATCCCTTTATTACCCAGTTTTTATACATTAGTTTCAACCCTCAAACACTGCATGAGTAGGATTTGTTTAACATGTGGGTACTGGGAAGTAGTTGATGAGGTAGAACCTATTGTCATGCATTTAAACCTCGGGAGTTACTACGTTATACTATACTCTATGCTATGCTCGTATACGTGGTTTGGGTTTTGAGAGAATTCATGTAAGTTGTGAGAGTTATTGTTGACTAAGGTTTAACTTAAGGTGACTTGATACGTCTCCAATGTATCTATAATTTATGAAGTATTCATGCTATCATACTCCCTCCGGTCCTTTTTACTCTACATATTAGAATTTTCTGAAGTCAAACTTCACAAAGTTTGACCATATTTATATGAAAAAATATCAAAATCTACCATGCTAAAGTTATATAGTATGAAACTTTCAGTCATGACACATCTATTGATATTGATTTCAGATTGTCTATGTTGGTACTTTTTTCTATAAAATTGGTCAAACTTTACGAGGCTTGACTTCAGTAAAATCTTATATGCGAACTAAAAAGGACCGGAGGGAGTATTATCAACCTTGGATGTTTTATATGAATTTATATGCTATTTTATATGGTTTTGGGGACTAATCTATTAACTAGAGCCTAGTGCCAGTTTCTGCTTTTTCCTTGTTTTTGAGTTTTACAGAAAAGGAATATCAAATGGAGTCCAATTGATGTGCCAATTTTTAACGATTTTTTATGGACCAAAAGAAGACCCCGGAGTAAAAGAGTTGGGCCAGGAGAGTCCCGGGGCGTCCACGAGGGTGGGGGCGCGCCCGCCCCCCCTCCAGGCGCGTGGGCCTGCCTTGTGGACGCCTCAGGCACCTCCTTGACGTGAGACCGACGCCAAAAATTCCTATAAATACAAAACCTCGGAAAATTAACCTAGATCGGAAGTTCCGCCGCCAGAAGCCTCTGTATCCACCAAAAACCAATCTAGGCCCTCTCTGACACCCTGCCGGAGGGGGCCATCATCACCGGAGGGCATGGAGGAGGATCCCGGAGGGGCCATCATCACCATGAAGGCCAAGGACCAGAGGGGGAACCTCTCCCCATCCAGGGGGGAGGCCATGGAGGAGGAAGCACAAGGGGGGGGGGAACCTCTCCTCCTCTCTCTTGGTGGCACCGGAGTGCCATCGAGAGGGGAATCATCGCTGCAGTGATCGTATTTATCAACATCACCATCATCATCACCATCCTCATCTCTTTTACGCGGTCCACTCTCCCGCACCCCGCTGTAATCCCTACTTGAACATGGTGCTTTATGCCACATATTATGATCCAATGATGTGTTGCCATCCTATGATGTTTTGAGTAGATATCCTTTGTCTTTGGGTTGATTGATGATCTAGATTGGTATGAGTTGTATGTTTTACTTTGGTGCTGTCCTATGGTGCCCTCCATGTTGCGCAAGCGTGAGGGATTCCTGCTGTAGGGTGTTGCAATACATTTATGATTTGCTTATAGTGGGTTGTGTGAGTGACTGAAACACAAACCCGAGTAAGGGGGTTGTTGCATATGGGATAAAGAGGACTTGATGCTTTAATGCTATGGTTGGGTTTTACCTGAATGATCTTTAGTAGTTGCGGATGCTTGCTAGAGTTCCAATCATAAGTGCATATGATCCAAGTAGAGAAAGTATGTTAGCTTATGCCTCTCCCTCATATGAAACTGCAATAGTGATTACCGGTCTTGTTAACGATTGCCTAGGACAATTCCGCACACCGATCCACCATTATTCCACACTCGCTATTTATAATATTTAGTAATATATTCTAACTTCATGATAACAGCACCTACTTTTATATTTTAGCTCTCAGATATCATACAAAGTTATCCTCTTCATACCCACAACATAGTTTTATTTCTCGTTGCTAGTTGGAAGCAAACGTTCGGTGTACGTAGAGTCGTATAAGTGGCAGATAGGGCTTGAGAGAATATTGATCTTACCTTTAGCTCCTTGTGGGTTAGACACTCTATACTTATCACTTCTGCCTTTGGAAATTGCTGCGATGATTCCTTGCACTTGGGGATTATCAAGCTCTTTTCTGGCGCTGTTGCCAGAGAGCAATAGCGTGGGGTTGATATTCTCGTGTGTGCTTGTCTGCTTTCTTCACTAAGTAGATTTTGTTTTTCCTTTTTATTTCTATTTAGTTGTGGGTGAAACATACAAAAAATTAAGAATGGAAATACAAAAAAATTACTTGCCTCTCATGCCTAAAATGCTTTTCAAAAAGAGAAGTGATTGGAAAGTTATGCATTCAAGAAGTGAGGGTCGACCTTGAGGACTTGTGTTCATGCTCACGGAAACAATGTAAAAAAATCATGGAATTTTCTCTGCAAATAATTATCCCCTTATATATATCCATTGTATTATAAAAATAATGTGCCAAGCGTGGGTTTTATGATGATTAGATTGCTTGTTTACTATGTGCAGAACAAAAACAGAAACTTTGGCTGTAGCGCGTGATTTTACATTTTTTACTGGGAAGTCAAATGGGTCTGAAACTTTTTGCACTTTACTTCTGCACAAGTTTTTCAAAGTTTAAATTTATTTCATAATTTTTGGAGTTACATAAGTTTACTAAACCTTCAAATTACTACAGACTGTCCTGTTTTAGACAGATTCTGTTTTTCGTGTGTTGTTTGCTTATTTTGATGAATCTATGGGTAGTATCGGGGGGTATGAATCATGGTGAAGTTGGAATACAGTAGATATAGTTCTAATATTAAATTGGAATTAGTTTTCAACAGTACCTAAAGGTAGTGATTTGCTTTATTATACTAATGGATCTCACAAAGTTTTTGTTAAAGTTTTTGTGGATGAAGTGTTCAAAGAACGAGGAGTTACCGATGTGAGAAGAATAAAGAGAGGCAAGAGCTCAAGCTTGGGGATGCCCAAGGCACCCCAAGTAAATATTATAATGATACTCAAGCATCTAAGCTTGGGGATGCCCCGGTTGGCATCCCATCTTTCTTCCTCAACAATTATTGGTATACCTCGGTTTTGTTCCGTTCACATGATTTGTGTCCTTTGTTTTTTTGTTCTTCCTTTATGAACCATGCTAGTATGAGATAGACCTTCATTGATTTATAGAGTGCTTCACGTGCTTCACTTATATCTTTTAAGTATGATCTTATAGAATTGCTCTTTGTGCTTCACTTAAATCTTTTGAGTATGGTTTATAGAATGCTTCATGTGCTTCACTTATACATTTTGAGCTTGGACATTGGTTAGTTTGTATTAATCGTAGAATGCTCCATGAACTTCACTTATATCTTTTGTAGTATGAATAATACTATCATCTAAAGCGGGTTTGGAAGAGTGTCAACTCTAGGAACTAGTGATCCCGCTATTCTGAATGAGAAGAATTTTGCTTATGTGGAGAGTAGAAAATTTTCTTTGCTTGTAGATCATGAAAAGAATGATTTATGTGATGGTTATGTTGTTGAATTCATTCATGGTGCTACTGAAAATTATTACGAGGGAGAAATATATGCTTGTAGGAGTTACAATAATATCAAGTTTCCTGTCTCTATGTGCTTAAAGTTTTGAAGTTATCCTTGTTTTTCCTTCCTATGCTAGTTGATTCTTGTTCCCATAAGTTGTGTACTCACAAAATCCATAGGCATAGGAAGTGGGTTAGGTTTAAATTTTCTATTCATATTCTTAATGATGCTCTCTTTATGTATCAATTCTTATCTTCTATGTGAGCATCATTGAAATCATCATGCCTAGCTAAAAGGCATTAAAGAAAAGCGCTTGTTGGGAGACAACCCAATATTTACCCTTAATGTTTTTGTGTGTTATCATGATTAATCTACTGTATTAATCATGTATTATAGCTTTTGTTTCAATAAAGTGCCAAGTAAGACCTTTGGGAAGACTTGGGTGAAAGTTAATGTGATCTTGCTGTAAAAAACAGAAACTTTGCGCTCATGAGATTTGCTGCCATTTTTTATTGGAGAGTGCGATTAGGTTGATTATTTTTGAAGAAGATTAATAGAAAAATTCCTCACGTCCACCATCTTATTTCATAATTTTTTGAGTAGAAGAAGTATGGTATAAGTCACAGTATGATACTAGTTCCCACGGCCTGCAGCAACGCATCAAGAAAGTAGAGATCAACGAGCTAGATCGTTGTCTTCCTTCTTTTTTTGCCCTTGTGTATATCGGGTGTTGCCGCATGTGGCTTTTTTAATTATATTTATAAATATGTAAGACAATTATTATCTAATGTCATCGTCCTTATATTCATCATGCTTGCTATAAGTCACAGTCGATGCTATATAGGTCCATCAGATCTTACATCAAGATCCGTGCAAAACTTTCTTTTCAGATTTTCATTTTTCCCTCTTAAATCTCAGTCCAGTGAGACATATGCCACGCCGTAGAACAGGTGCTCGAGCGCCATTAATGGAGACGTTGGGAGGGAGATCCACGACGGGTAGCGGTCAAAGGGCTCTCCTCCCGATGAGCACGTGCAGGGGTCTAATCGCACGCCTCCAGTAATAAAATAGCTACCCCGCACGACACCACCTAGCCAATAAAAAAGGGATGTGTGGCCGCACGTAATTGGTAAGTCGAACGCCCACGGTTTCAGTAATACTTGTGTTTCCGATTTGTAGTGTGACAGCACTTGTTCCAAAATGACATTGTTGATTGTTAATGTGTGCGCCTTCGCAAATCAGACAGAAAAATTACCAGAGCATGTTGGTGCCATGTCATGAGACCATGCCAAGTTCCATGATTTTTAGGCGTGTTTTGGAATTACAGGAATTAAAAAACCAAGTTTCTCAATCTTTCCAGCCAAGCCACGATGCCCAGATGTTTGAATTTCACTCCCATCTCTTGCATGGGACCTAGAAATTCACCCAAGGACACACATGTGATTTTTCAAACAACTTTGGTGCACTGGAGCATGTGCTTGTAGTTCATATTCTAATTATGCACATTAAATGCCCAAAAACACAATTAATGTATAAAAAAGTCCAAACGAACCTGGAATAATTCCAAAATTTAGCAGAGTACTTCTATTTGGTCTAATATGGCTGTGTAAAAAAATTAAGGCGGGAGAAGGCAGTGTACGTATGTCGTTTCGCACACGGAGGTGACAGTTCCCTCTCGGAACCACGAGCCTTCTTGAGGGAAGCGCCGGTTTGCAAGAAGCTTACACCAAAGCTTGTCCCAATTCGGCCAAAAAAATTTACCGCAAGCATGTTGGTGCCATGTCATGACACCATGCCAAGTTTCATGATTTTCACGCGTGTTTTGGAATTACAGTAATTAAAAAAACCAAGTTTCTCTATCTTTCCGGTCGAGCCACGATGCCCAGATGTTTGAATTTCACTCCAATCTCTTGCATGGGACCTAGAAATTCACCCAAGGACACACATGTGATTTTTCAAACAACTTTGATGCACTGGAGCCTGTGCTTGTAGTTCAAATTTGAATTATGCACATTAAATGCCCATAAACTAAATTAATGTATAAAAAGGCAAAACGAATCAGGAATAATTCCAAAAATTAGCACGGTACTTCTATTTGGTCTAATCTGGTTGTGTAAAAAAATTAAGGCAGGAGAAGGCAGTGTACGTATGTCGTTTCGCACACGGAGGTGACATGTTCCCTCTCGGAACCACGAGCCTTCTTGAGGGAAGCTCTGGTTTGCAAGAAGCTTACACCAAAGCTTGTCCCAATTCGGCCAAAAAAATACTGCAGCATGTTGGTGCCATGTCATGAGACCATGCCAAGTTTCATGATTTTCGGGCATGTTTTGGAATTACAGGAATTAAAAAACCAAGTTTCTTAATCTTTTCAGTCGAGCCACGATGCCCATATGTTTGAATTTCACTCCCATCTCTTGCATGGGACCTAGAAATTCACCCAAGGACACACATGTGATTTTTTTAAACAACTTTGGTGCACTGGAGCCTGTGCTTCTAGTTCAAATTTGAATTATGCACATTAAATGCCCAAAAACTCAATTAATGCATAAAAAGGCCAAACGAACCCGGAATAATTCCAAAATTTAGCACGGTACTTCTATTTGGTCTAATCTGGCTGTGTAAAATTTAAGGCGGGAGAAGGCAGTGTACGTATGTCATTTCGCACACGGAGGTGACACATTCCCTCTCGGAACCACAAGCCTTCTTGAGGGAAGCTCCGGTTTGCAAGAAGCTACACAAAAGCTTGTCCCAATTCGGCCAAAAAAATTACCGCAGCATGTTTGTGCCATGTCATGAGACCATGCCAAGTTTCATGATTTTTAGGTGTGTTTTGTAATTACAGGAATTAGAAAATCAAGTTTCTCAATCTTTCCGGCCGAGCTACGACACTCAGATGTTTGAATGTCACTCCCACCTCTTGCATGGGACCTAGAAATTCACCCAAGGACACACATGTGATTTTTCAAATAACTTTGGTGCACAAGAGCACGTGCTCGTAGTTCAAATTTGAATTATACACATTAACTGCGCAGAAACTCAATTACTGTATAAAAATGGCCAAACGAACACGGAATAATTCCAAAATTTAGCACGATACTTCTATTTTGTCTAATCTGCCTGTGTAAAAGAATTAAGGCAGGAGAAGGCAGTGTACGTATGTCGTTTCGCACACGGAGGTGACACGTTCCCTCTCGAAACCAGGAGCCTTCTTGAGGGAAGCTCCAGTTTGCAATAAGCCTACACCAAAGCTTGTCCCAATTCGGCCAAAGAAATTACCACAACATGTTGGTGCCATGTCATGACACCATGCCAAGTTTCATGATTTTCAGACGTGTTTTGGATTTACAGTAATTAAAAAACCAAGTTTCTCAATCTTTTCGGCTGAGCCACGACGCCCAGATGTTTGAATTTCACTCCCATCTCTTGCATGGGACCTAGAAATTCACTCAAGGACACACATGTGATTTTTCAAACAACTTTGGTGCACTGGAGCATGTGCTTGTAGTTCAAATTTGAATTATGCACATGAAATGCCCAGAAACTCAATTAATGTATAAAAAAGCCGAATGAACACGGAATAATTCCAAAATTAGCACGATACTTCTATTTGGTCTAATCTGCCAGTGTACAAAAATTAAGGCAGGAGAAGGTAGTGTACGTATGTCGTTTCGCACACGAGGTGACACGTTCCCTCTCAGAACCAGGAGCCTTCTTAAGGGAAGCTCTGGTTTGCAAGAAGCTTACACCAAAGCTTGTCCCAATTCGGCCAAAAAATTTGTTGAAGCATATTGGTGCCATGTCATGACACCATGCCAAGTTTCATGATTTTCAACCGTGTTTTGGATTTACGGGAATTAAAAAACCAAGTTTCTCAATCATTCCAGCCAAGCCACGACACCCAGATGTTTGAATTTTATTCCCATTTCTTTCATGGGACCTATAAATTCACCCAAAGACACACATGTGATTTTTCAGCAAACTTTGGTGCATTGGAGCATGTGCTTGTAGTTCAAATTTGAATTATGCACATTAAATGCCCAGAAACTCAATTAATGCATAAAAATGCCAAACGAACTCGGAATAATTCCAAATTTAAACACGACACTCATGTACTAGTTGCATGTTCACTGTACGTAAATGTTCTAGCAATTCAAACACCATCCTTTCCCTCTGTAACACCATTTTGTCTTTCAAAACATAATGAAAAAATCAGGTATACCACAAACAATTTACTAGAAAGAATCGTGTGGGATGCTATATAAAATATCTTGGTGCACTGTCTTGCCTGGCTTACGCAGGAAGCTTCGTCGTCTATAGTTCATCGCCCCCGCTTGAACCACACTTGCGCGCCAGTTTCTCGCGGCACCAAGCGAAATTTTTTTGCCACTGCGGAAATATCTATCTCCCCGCCCCCTCCCTCCTACCAAAAGCCACATTTCCACTATTCCTCCTTGCTTTCCAAGTTCAAACCTTCACTGCTGCTTACTGGCAGCTCGGCCTCCTCGCCTGCGACCCTTCTTCTTGCAGCGGTGCCTCCTCGCCGACTACCCTTCTTCTTGCAGCGCCGCCTCCTCGCTGGCGACCCTTCTTCTTGTAGCGCCGCCTCCTCCCCAGCGACCCTTCTTCTTGTTGCGCGGCCTCCTCGCCGCCGACCCTTCTTCTTGTTGCGCGGCCTTGTCGATATTGTCAGGTAATCCACACCCCACCCACACCATCCTGCTCCTTTCCCGTCCCACATGCCCCGACTGACGGAGCGACACCTTCCACCGAAATCACTACCCCCTCCTCCAATTAAGAGCCTCCCACTACCATTTTACACGCAGTATAATGTGGAGCTGAGTAGCATGCGGCTGCACGTGCGAATGAGGTCCCAATGGCTGCCATGCGTGTCGGCCGCCAGATCTCAGAGGAGCACCTCATCTTCAAGGCCACCATCGACACCGCCGTGCAGTTGTTTATTTTAAAATATAGTTCATGATGTTTTCTGGAGGACATCGCCAGTGCCTTCTAGTGATTTTTCCTATGTAATGTTAATATGCAATCTGATGTTCAGTTAACAGTTTGCTCCTCTGAAATGTAATGTTTAGTTAACACTTTGGTCCAACAATTGCTACATTTCGTAGTACTGTTTTCAAGCATTCTTTGTTTTGTTAACTGTCTTATCTTCTAGTACATGTTTCTATTCTACAATGTCATGCTCAGTTAACTATTTTGGTTCATTTGGTCTACTATCCATTTAATTGTTTGGTTCAGTTCTGTAATTTGATTTTCATTTGATGTCGGTACAATTTTGTATTGTTATGCATGTGACACCAATCGAATTTGGCTGTACTCAATACATATTCTACTGATAGTATGGCAACTCTTAGTTAACCTGATCAAGTTCTTCCTTATGTGTGTTGCAGGGAAACAATGGGAGACACTACAGTTTACCATGGTGGTTTGTTCGAGCTGGGTCCTTTGGCTACTAGCACATTATTGTGCAGTTGCAGGAATCATTCTAATATTTAGGTTTCTTACAATTTGGTCTTGCACATGTAGGTCCTGCTGTCAGAGGCTTAGACCCACTGTTCGACCCATTTTGCATATGGGGAAATGAGATGTCCATGAATATCGGTCAAGTCAAGAAACTCAGAAAGATTGTTAGGATGAAGAAACTTGCGACGAATAACAGCAAGATCTTTGTTTGCACAATGAAGAAGACATCACTCAACTATAGGATGGTACCAATTCTTTTACCTTGTTTTTACCCCTTGCACCATTTCAAAATTTATAACAGCGATTTATGCATAGCTTTGTTTTCAGTACTTTAAAAAGCAGTTCACTGATGATTACCTCTCAAACCACATGCATGGTCAAGAGGCAAGGAAGGTATTCATTCAACACCCACGGTACAATATTGAAGTCTTGCTGAAGAGGACGAAGGTTGGGCAGGCAATTATCCATAGCCACTGGCCTAAAGTTCAAGGACATTCAACATCACTGAAGGCTCAATATTTTCCTTCCACTTCTGCAGTTTCCCAGATGAGATTCATCTGTCTATTTACCGTGTATGATGCTACTTTCCAAAGGTTTTTGATGCTGCATGTGAAACTTCGTGTTGTTGTGTAAAGGCGTAACTGAGTGCCGAAGCTATCTGATGTAATTCGATTATGAAATCCTGGTTGCTTTTATACGGACATGAATATCTGTCGTGTTTTATAAGAAATATCAATTAGATTACTACATGGATTATCAATAATAGGCTAATTACCCTGCTTATTGGGGTTTTCTATTGCAAACGGTTACTCAGACAGCACCGTGGGCGATGAACTCAAACAACCCGCACGGTTTCTAGAAAGTAGGCGTGTTCGATCAACTAACAATCACACACGGCTTCCGACAGCGAACTGTTTGCGTTAGGCCACCTTGCACAAACGTTTCCACACAAAGAACTGTGTGGGATGTACATACCCACGGAAAAGATTTTCTGGGATTCACTGTGTGGGATGTACATGCCTACGGAAATGATTTCTGGGATTCACCGTGTGGGATGTACATCCTACGGAAATGATTTCTGGGATTCACCATGTGGGATGTACATACCTATGGAAATGATTTCTGGGATTCACCATGTGGGATGTACATACCTATGGAAATGATTTCTGGGATTCACCGTGTGGGATGTACATACCTACGGAAATGATTGGGTTTCCATGCCTCGCCCGATCACACACGGCCCCAGCCTGGGTCCCAGGAGGGCCTATCCCCGACGATTTCTGGGTCGTGTGGGAAGGACCCCCCTATTGCCCACACTCACTTGGCAATGGTTCCGAATGCCGTCGTGGAAAGGGGTTTTAAACCGTTTGTTTAGGACGTCGTTGTACCAGTGGGGATGTAGGTGGTACGGTCTACCCGTCGTAAAGAATTAATGCTTCTGAAAGACCATGTCTCGGTCATCCGTTTGTCAAACAACATGTAGTGCGAGAAATTCAACGGAGGAGATTGAGCCATGTGGGGAAAAGTGTGCAAACCTCTGCAGAGTGTATAAACTAATCATGATTAGCCGTGTCCCCGGTTATGGACATCTTGAGTATCTGGTGCTTGAATTATTATGTTGATCTCATCACTTTACTTACTTAATTTGATTGGGTTGTTAATTTTTAATTGAGATTTGAGATTGGGTTACCATGCTCAATGTTTATCAACAAATTTTGTAGTTAAATAAAATATATTCTTTGTTGTAGGGAAAAACTAGCTTTATGCAAATGATAACCGTAGAGCCTCCACCAGCCAAATATGCATGTAGTTATAGCTGTTATTTGTTCATTTGCTCTATAGTGTTATCTTGCCAGCATATTCCATGTGCTGACCTACACAAGGCTGCAATGTATTATGTTGCAGAATTTTCAAACGAAGAGTGAGGTGCGCTAGGTCGTTGTCATGCACTCAGTTTTTCTGTGGGGTTGGATGGACTCTACTACCTTCGACGCTTTCGTTGTTATCTTATTTAGATGGCCTTCGGCCATATTATTGTAATAAGTTCTCTTTAGAGACATTTGATGTAATATGTGTGTGATTGAACTCTGTTATAAATCCTGTAGTACTATGTGTGTCAGCAATACCGATCCAGGGATGATACTTAAACATAGAGACTTGACTGTCTAAGGTCGGGTTGCTACATGAACGAAGTCTATGAAGGTTTGGAAGTCTACCTTGAAGACTTACCAAAGTGATTGGGCGAGAACTGGGTGTCCTTAGCTCAAGGGGAATAAGGTGAAGATGCGGTCTTATGAGTTGAATCTCAGCCTCCGTAACCAGACGTACAATTGTCACAGCAACTGGAACTGGTCTACCAAATCCTTGTCTTCACCAAGCAACTAGTTCTATCCTTCACTTCCCTTTACTTTACAGTTTGTCTTCGTGAAGTCATTGCCTGCCTGTCTGTTTTGATTGACTTCTGAAAGTGCAACTATCCCTAGGTGGTTTTGGTAATTCATAACAACATATAGCTCATTGAGCTAATGCTATTCCAAGATGATTATTTCAGGAAAGCTCAATGATTGGCATGGCATGGATGTGAAAGTGGAACCCTCAAAATGCTAAGGAAAAAGGATTGGCTCAAGCTCAAAAGCTCAAGACTCTTCATTTTATACTTTAGTGATCCAAGATCACATTGAGTCTTTAGGAAAAGCCAATACTATCAAGGAGGGATGAGGTGTTGCTTAATGAGCCTCTTGCTTCATGTGCTTAGTGATATGCTCCAAAACCCTCAACTACTTTCCCATATCCACATTTGACCTAAACCCTAAGCCAAACTCGGTCCTACCGATTCTTCCTATCCGGCGCCACCGAGTTTCACTTGTCATTAGCCACTGCCAAACCCTAGCAATTCGGTCCTACCGATAGGGATCTCGGTCTCACCGAGATGGGGTTGCAAACTCTCTGTTTCCCTTTCGTAACTTTTCGGTCTCACCGAAAGAGCGAATCGGTCCCACCGAGATTGCAATGTAAATTCAGTGTTTCCCCTTTGTAACTTTCGGTCTCACCGGAAGAGCAAATCGGTCCCACCGAGTTTGCCTGACCAACTCTCTGGTTAGCTAATTACCAAATTCGGTCTCACCGAGTTTGTGTAATCGGTCGCACCGAGATTACGTTATGCCCAAACCCTAACCATATCGGTCCTACCGAGTTGCATGTCAGTCCCACCGAAAATCTCTAACGGTCACTAGGTTTACATTTTCGGTCTGACCGAGTTTATTGATTTGGTCCCACCGAGATTGGAAAACTGTGTAACGGTTGGATTTTGTGTGGAGGCTATACATACCCCTCCACCTCCTCTTCATTTATGGAGAGAGCCATCAGAACACACACACCATTCCAACTCATATGTTCTGAGAGAGAACCACCTACTCATGTGTTGAGACAAAGATATTCCATTCCTACCATATGAATCTTGATCTCTAGCCTTCCCAAGTTGCTTTCCACTCAAATCTTCTTTCCACCAAATCCAAATCCTATGAGAGAGAGTTGAGTGTTGGGGAGACTATCATTTGAAGCACAAGAGCAAGGAGTTCATTACCTACACACCATTTGTTACTTCTTGGAGAGTGGTGTCTCCTAGATTGGCTAGGTGTCACTTGGGAGCCTCCGACAAGATTGTGGAGTTGAACCAAGGAGTTTGTAAGGGCAAGGAGATCGCCTACTTCGTGAAGCTCTATCGCTAGTGAGGCAAGTCCTATGTGGGCGATGGCCATGGTGGGATAGACAAGGTTGCTTCTTCGTGGACCCTTTGTGGGTGGTTGCTTCTTCGTGGACCCTTCGTGGGTGGATCCCTGTGTGGACTCGCGCAACCGTTACCCTTGGGTGGAGCCCTGTGTGGACTCGCGCAACCGTTACCCTTCGTGGGTTGAAGTCTCCATCAACGTGGATGTAGGATAGCACCACCTATCCGAACCACGGGAAAAACATCCATGTCTCCAATTGCGTTTGAATTCTCCAAACCCTTCCCTTTACATTCTTGCAAGTTGCATGCTTTATTTTCCGCTGCCTATATACTCTTTGCATGCTTGCTTGAATTATGTGATGATTGCTTGACTTGTCCTAAATTAGCTAAAATCTGCCAAGAACTAAAATTGGGAAAAGGTTAAGTTTTTATTTGGTCAAGTAGTCTAATCACCCCCCTCTAGACATACTTTCGATCCTACAAGTGGTATCAGAGCTTTGGTCTCCATTTGCTTTGATCTCCATAGCTTTGGTGGTCATAGCCTTGGTTTCACAACCTAGGAGAGTATGGCGTCTAGCGAGGGAAATTATCACCGTAGAGGTCCTTACTTTGATGGTACTAATTTTGCTAGTTGGAAGCATAAAATTAAAATGCATATTCTTGGACATAACCCCGCCGTTTGGGCTATTGTGTGTGTTGGCTTGCAAGGTGACTTCTTTGATGGGAGAGAACTAAACCGTGAAGCTACCGCGGATGAGTTGAAGATGTTGCAATACAATGCTCAAGCTTGTGATATTCTCTTCAACGGATTGTGCCCCGAAGAATTCAACAAAATCAGCCACCTTGAGAATGCAAAGGAAATTTGGGACACTTTGATTGATATGCACGAAGGTACCGACTCCGTCAAGGAATCCAAGCTGGATGTACTTCAAAGCCAACTTGACAAGTTCAAGATGAAGGATGGTGAAGGTGTCGCTGAAATGTACTCTAGGCTTGCTCTCATCACAAATGAGATTGCCTGCTTAGGAAGTGAAGAGATGACCGATAAATTCATCATCAAGAAGATTCTAAGAGCCTTGGATGGAAAATATGATACTGTGTGCACATTGATCCAAATGATGCCCAATTACAAAGATCTCAAGCCAACGGAGGTGATTGGAAGAATTGTTGCTCATGAGATGTCACTTAAGGATAAAGAGGAACTTCACAACAAATCAAGTGGTGCCTATAAAGCCTCATGTGAAGCCCCTACATCATCAAGTGAGAAACAAGACTTCAATGAAGAATTGAGCTTAATGGTGAAGAACTTCAACAAGTTCTACAAGAGTAGAAGCAAAGATAGAAGCTTCAAGTCAAGGTCCTACAATGACAAAAGATCTTCTAGTCGAGAGCGAAACTGCTACAATTGTGGAAGACCCGGACACTATTCCAATGAGTGTACGGCTCCCTACAAGAGAAGAGAAGATTCTCCAAGAAGAAGAAGCAAAGAATCACCACCAAGAGAGAGAAGGAGTAGAGATGATCGTTATGAACGAAGATACTCACGGAGAAGCAAGGATTCGGAAAGGAAGGAAAAATCATCAAGGAGCTACACAAGACGAAGACATCAAGCTCATGTTGGTGAATGGGTATCCGGCTCCGACTCCGACAGCCACTCCGAGAGAAGTTATCACTCCGACTCCGAAGATACTCAAGATGAAGGTGTTGCCGGTCTAGCACTTGTGTCAACCAACTCCTACGACATATTTGACTCACCAAATGAAGGAATTGGAAGATGCTTCATGGCCAAAGGTCCTAAGGTAACACACCCCGAGTATGTTGATTTCAATAGTGATGAAGATGACTTGTTAGGTGATGATTTGCTTGTTGACAACTCTAGTGATGAATACTATGATGAAATGTCAATTAAACATGCTAATCAAGATAAAACGAATGACAATGATAAGGAGAAGATTGAGGCCCTAACTAAAGAACTAAACACTCTTAAGTTAGCTCATGAAACCATCTTCGAAGATCATCGAGAACTTTTAAGAGCTCATGAGAAATTACGCTTTGAAAAGCTCAATCTTGAGCAAGAGCATGAGTTCTTAAAAGCAATCAATGATGATCTCCGCAAGAAAAGTTCTTCTTACATTGCCAAGCGTTTACTCTTATCCACTTACATGCCTCAAGTCAAGTCTAGTAACAAGAACAAGAAAGATTCTTCCTCTAGTAGTAACAATGATCATGCTAAATCCAATATTGTTACTTCTAGTAGCTCTCTTGATTCCACTAATGATTCTCTTAGCCAAGTTACACTTGAGCAAGAAAATAGTTTATTGAAGGGAATTATAGAGAAAGGAGTGTACAAAAGCCTTGCCGGGAGTAAGCAATTCGAGGAAATTGTGCGCAAGCAAGGAATGCACCGGAAGAATCAAGGTGTTGGTTTTGAACGAAAGTTCAATGCCAATGGAGTTGAGTGGGAAGAAGATCAATACCCCAAGACAAAGTTTGTCCCTCAACAAGAGAAGTTTTCAAGGGGACACAAGCTCAAGATGATCTTCCACCACAAGACTACAAGCAAAAAGGCAAGGACAAGCTTCAAGAGGAAATTGATGCATTTGAAGAAGCTCCAAAGACCTTAGTCAAGTGGATTCCCAAGACTACTTCAAGTTCCACTTCATCAAGTACGACTACAACTCCAAGGATTCCCATCAAGATGATGTGGATCCAAAAGAAGAAGAACTAGAGAGTTCTTGAGGGTGACTCCGCCAACATACTTCACTCTTATCATTTTGGCAAGAACAAGTGCAATCAACTTCCACATCGTGCACTAGTTCAAGGAGTCACAAACCCTCTTGTTGGTAAGACAAGGGACAAGGTAACCTAAAAGTTTTCATGGACATCATCTTTTGTGTGCATCACTCTATGTCTATGGATATCCTTGTTTGTTCCTTGTGGGACTAACCCATGTAGGTATTGAAAGTGCAATTCACTCAAATGGATAGCTCCAAGTGATCTACATCAACATTGAGCATCCACATCTTCAACATCTACATGAAGTCATCATCGACAAAACCCAAGGTTAGTTCATCCCTCTTAGGGGGGATATCACATCTAGGGGGAGCTTTACTCTAAGACTTGAGCTAAAGCAACTCTAAAGATGTGAACAAAACAATGCTTTATGTAAAAGTGGTAACCCCACTTGAGCTTAAACGATGAGTATGACCTATGATCAAGTGCTCTCACTTGACTCCTAAGTCAATATACTCATATATAGATGACCTTGTCATCGCAAATTGCTTGATAGATGCTAGAATTGGTTGTGCATGCCTTGCCACATATTTCATTTGCCATCTTATTGTGTGAGCATGCTGGTTGCATATTTTACTCATTCGAGGACATCCACTTGTTGTTTTGATTGTTTGGTTTTATCTTCTTTTGCCAAGTGGATGGACAAGAATGCCTAAGAACCTCCTCTAGCTATCTATGCTTTTCTCGTCTCAAACTCTATTCATGCTGCATCACAAAATTTGATCAAGTCAGATTCGAACCACTCTGTGTGAGGAGCGCTCGGAGTCCCCGATTCGTCATAGACTTAAACTTCCAAAACCTCTTTATGATTCTCGGTCTGACCGATACTCCACTTTCGGTCCTACCGAGATCATTAAGTTGATCTAGGTTTTCGATCTCGGTGCAACCGATTTGAACATTTCGGTCACACCGAGTTTCAGTAACTGCTTGCAGTTATGAATCTCGGTGCCACCGAGTTGTTCCACTCGGTCACACCGACAGGGTCGGTCTATATATAGTCACGGGCAAAATTTTGGAAATTTCTCCGAACCCCTCACCCGCGCGATAGCCTGCTCTGCCCTCGTGGTCTCCGAATCATCTTCTCGCCGCCAGCCGCCTCCAGTCGCTGGTCTCCGTCGCCGTCAACAGGAATTCTGCCCCGCCGTTGCCGCCGTAGCAAGTCTCCACCGAACTAGGGTATGGACTTGATCACAGTGCTATTCCCCGTCCAATTCCTAGCACATTGTGTTCTTCATGATTCTTGCCACAATTGAAACACTCCTATCCAGTCAATGCGCCCGTAGATTAGCTTTGATTCAGAAAATTTAGGGTTAGGTTTCCGCCGAAACCATCTCGGACCCACCGAGTTGAAAAACTCGGTCCCACCGATTTGGCTTATGCCATTGCACAAGTGAGACTCGGCCTGACCGAGAATTACTTATCGGTGTGACTGATTTTGGAACTCAGTGAAACCCTAGCAGTCTCGGTGCCACCGAACTGTGACTCGGTCCAACCGAGTTCACCAGTTCAGGTGCCAAAACTGCTTCGGTATCACCGAGTTTAAAAATCGGTAGATCCGAGATGATTTCAGTGGGAAACTAAAACTAAGTTTTTGTATCATTCTTTTGCAAAAATCTCTGCATTTTGTGATGCTCATCTAGTCTATCTCATCTATAAACTATTCACAGGGTCAGCAGTCAGTGCAGCATGTCTGATCAAAGTGATAGCCAAAATATGTCAGAGCAGCAGGTGCACATGAGTGAGGGCACTAGTCCCTCCAGTTCTTCTGATGAAGGCAGCAGGAGCACCCCTAGCAACTTGCCAAAGGCTGCCACGAGACAGAGGAAGAAGAGGACTTCAGATTCCGAAGATGAGGACTATGTGGCAGAGGAAGAGGCCACTTCCAAGAGAGTTGAGCCAGCTCAAGGCACAAAGCCAGGGCTGAAAATCAAAAGGCCAGCAGGCAAGCAGCCAATGTCGAAGGCCAGAATGTCAACTGAGAAGCCCATAGAGCCAGTTGCAGCTGAGGGCAAGAAAAGAAAGGAAAGGGTGAAGAAGACTGTGGCTAGAGTGCTTGGCAAAGCTTCCATCATGGAAGAGGAAGAAGAAGAAGAGGTAGCTGCACCAGCGCCCAAGGCACCCAAGCTAATGGGAGATGCCATAAAATCAGCGGGAGCTGTTTCCAAGGCCAAGCCAGCTCCAAAGCCAAAGCCAAAGAGGAACACAAGAAGCATTCCTGCAGCTGAGAAGAACAAGGCCCCAGTGCCTGAGACTGTTGCTGAAGAAGAGGATGAAGAGCAAATTCTAAGAAAGCTAAATCCCAAGATCCCAGACCACAACAATGCTCATCCTGTGGCTGAGGACATGAAGCTCAGGAGAGATTCAGGGCTGAGGAAGTGGAGAGAAGCAGACCCATATGCTTCAAGGAGAAGGACAGCAGTTGACTACAAGTTTCACACCAAGGAGCAGCAGGATTTCTATGAGACTGTTTTGCTTGATAAGAAGCCAATTGTCTGTGACATGAGATGGGTCGACTGGACCTACATGAGGGAGAAGGAGGAACACTACCCAGGAGTATATGACAGCTTTAATGCTTGTGGAGTTGCTGACTTTGTTGGGCAGAAGCTCACAAAGTGGAACGAGGAACTGATCATGCAATTCTACTCCATGGCACACTTTTATCCAGATGGGAGGATCACATGGATGTCTGAGGGTACGAGGTACCAATCCACTGTTGAGGAATGGGCAAAGTTGATTAATGCCCCAGAGGAGCATGATGATGACATGGACATATATGCCAAGAAGAAGATGGACCACAACTCAATGTCCAATATGTACAAGGAGATCCCAAATGAAGCACTTGATACTTTCAAGTTTGGCTCAGTGCATTATCTTCTGTCAGGTCTGCCTACGATCAATTGGATACTAAGGCACACCTTACTGCCCAAGTCTGGAGATCACAAGATGATCAGAGGCCATGCTATCAACTTGCTACATGTGTTTGATGTGCCTCAGAAGTTCAAGGTGATGAGCCTCATAGTGGAAACAATCAAGAGGACTGCAGCAGATCAGAAGAGGACTTGCGGATATGCCCCTCAAATTCAGGAGCTCATCAACTCCAAGATGGGCACGGGCATATATTTATTGGACAAGGAACATTTGCCCATCCGTCCAGATTTTGAGGACAATCAAGTTGTCATGACTGAGAACGAGCCATCATCTGCCCAAGCATACGCAAAGAAGGAGAAGGCGAGGAAGGAGAAAGCTGCCAAGATGCCTACTCAAAAGGAGGCATCTGAGTATTTCTTGAAGACTAAACAAGAGCAGCTTGGTTACTTGATTGCATCTACGCTGACGATTGAACAAAGTCTGGCCACCCTCACTCAGAATCAGCAGAGCCTAGAGAGAATCATGGAACAGAAGTTCTATGACTTGGATGTCAAAGTAACGGAAGTTCAGTCTGCAGTGGAGCAGCTCCAGGAGGACATGCAGGAGAGGAGAGGCAGGACTACCACTCATGCCTTTGCCAGAGTGCCAAGAGGTCCGAGGTCGTCTGCCGTGCCAGTTGCTGACACAAGAGCCACAACCTCAGCACCAGCCACAGCCTCAGTTCCACCAGCTCCAGCATCTACTTCAGCTCCAACTCCAGCGTCTACTTCAGCATCTACCGAAGCCTTCGTCCTTGGAGTGATCTGGACTCCACCACCACCTGAAGATCAAGCCTGAGCGTCGATTTAGCACTATGTGTTTTCTAGGAACTTTTTGGTAACTTGTTGCCAAAGGGGGAGAAGATGTATAGATCATAGGCTTCGAGAGAGAGAGAGTGTGCTTTTCTCTCTTGCTTTATTTGGTGTTTTTTTCGAACTTGTTTGCTTTTGAGTGCTTGAGATACTATTCTTATGAGACATTGATGATCATGTGTTTGATCATAAGCTACACTTAATGTTTGCTTAATGCTATTATCTTATCCATCTTATGTGATCATTCACTATTCTTGGTGATGAGTGCATGTATTTCATTCTTATCATTTTAAGCACTCCACCAAGATGTATGTGACATGGAAGGGTAACCCATGACTCTAACTCCTCGTGCATTTGCAGTCCAAAGAAAATTTTAAATATGCACAAGTTTAGGGGGAGCTCTTACTTATCACATACTTCTCAAAGCGACGATATATTTCATGCTTATTATCATTTGTCGAAGCTTTGATCTATATGTTGTCATCAATTACCAAAAAGGGGGAGATTGAAAGTGCAACTATCCCTAGGTGGTTTTGGTAATTCATAACAACATATAGCTCATTGAGCTAATGCTATTCCAAGATGATTATTTCAGGAAAGCTCAATGATTGGCATGGCATGGATGTGAAAGTGGAACCCTCAAAATGCTAAGGAAAAAGGATTGGCTCAAGCTCAAAAGCTCAAGACTCTTCATTTTATATTTTAGTGATCCAAGATCACATTGAGTCTTTAGGAAAAGCCAATACTATCAAGGAGGGATGAGGTGTTGCTTAATGAGCCTCTTGCTTCATGTGCTTAGTGATATGCTCCAAAACCCTCAACTACTTTCCCATATCCACATTTGACCTAAACCCTAAGCCAAACTCGGTCCTACCGATTCTTCCTATCCGGCGCCACCGAGTTTCACTTGTCATTAGCCACTGCCAAACCCTAGCAATTCGGTCCTACCGATAGGGATCTCGGTCTCACCGAGATGGGGTTGCAAACTCTCTGTTTCCCTTTCATAACTTTTCGGTCTCACCGAAAGAGCGAATCGGTCCCACCGAGATTGCAATGTAAATTCAGTGTTTCCCCTTTGTAACTTTCGGTCTCACCGAAAGAGCAAATCGGTCCCACCGAGTTTTCCTGACCAACTTTCTGGTTAGCTAATTACCAAATTTGGTCTCACCGAGTTTGTGTAATCGGTCGCACCGAGATTACGTTATGCCCAAACCCTAACCATATCGGTCCTACCGAGTTGCATGTCAGTCCCACCGAAAATCTCTAACGGTCACTAGGTTTACATTTTCGGTCCGACCGAGTTTATTGATTCGGTCCCACCGAGATTGGAAAACTGTGTAACGGTTGGATTTTGTGTGGAGGCTATATATACCCCTCCACCTCCTCTTCATTCATGGAGAGAGCCATCAGAACACATACACCATTCCAACTCATATGTTCTGAGAGAGAACCACCTACTCATGTGTTGAGACCAAGATATTCCATTCCTACCATATGAATCTTGATCTCTAGCCTTCCCAAGTTGCTTTCCACTCAAATCTTCTTTCCACCAAATCCAAATCCTATGAGAGAGAGTTGAGTGTTGGGGAGACTATCATTTGAAGCACAAGAGCAAGGAGTTCATTACCTACACACCATTTGTTACTTCTTGGAGAGTGGTGTCTCCTAGATTGGCTAGGTGTCACTTGGGAGCCTCCGACAAGATTGTGGAGTTGAACCAAGGAGTTTGTAAGGGCAAGGAGATCGCCTACTTCGTGAAGATCTACCGCTAGTGAGGCAAGTCCTGTGTGGGCGATGGCCATGGTGGGATAGACAAGGTTGCTTCTTCGTGGACCCTTTGTGGGTGGTTGCTTCTTCGTGGACCCTTCGTGGGTGGAGCCCTGTGTGGACTCGCGCAACCGTTACCCTTGGGTGGAGCCCTGTGTGGACTCGCGCAACCGTTACCCTTCGTGGGTTGAAGTCTCCATCAACGTGGATGTAGGATAGCACCACCTATCCGAACCACGGGAAAAACATCCGTGTCTCCAATTGCGTTTGAATTCTCCAAACCCTTCCCTTTACATTCTTGCAAGTTGCATGCTTTATTTTCCGCTGCCTATATACTCTTTGCATGCTTGCTTGAATTATGTGATGATTGCTTGACTTGTCCTAAATTAGCTAAAATCTGCCAAGAACTAAAATTGGGAAAAGGTTAAGTTTTTATTTGGTCAAGTAGTCTAATCACCCCCCTCTAGACATACTTTCGATCCTACAACTTCACTGAGTGAAGACTATTAATTGTTTGGCTTCATATTGTCTTACTTCCTTTTTTTTCGAATACGCATAGCATGCGTATCTTGCATTAAAGAGAGAGAAAAGGGGTACAAGAGCCCTCCGTCGAGGGTGTTACAACACACCCCACTCCACCGTATCAAGGGTACACACTACACCTCACCTCCGACCCACCTATGTATCCACCTAAAGAAGGGTTCCAAGTCCGATCGTATGAGGCCAGCCGTCTTCCAAGCCCTACCCTCCGAAAGGATCCTACCAAAGAGTCTATTAAGCGGTGGGGAGTCACCGTCAAACACGATCCCATTCCGATGTTTCTAGAGCTCCCAAAGGGAAAGGATGATGATGGTCCGCAAGTCCCTAGCCGGCATGCCGTCCCCTCGTATGTTTACCAGCCATGATGGCAGCATGTCGTCCTGCGTTGGCATCCACTGCGGCTTGCCCAGTGCCGTGCAAATCTGCAGCCAAAAGAACCGGGAGAAGGCGCACTGAAGCATGATATGGTTCATCATTTCATCTTCCTGGTCGCAAAGTGGGCAAACCTCCTGATGCGGCAGCCCCCTCCTGGCCAAACGATCCGAGGTCCAACAGCGGTTCCGCACCGCGAGCCAAGTGAAAAAACGGCACTGAAGGGGGGCCCAATTTTCCATGTTGCTGCCGCTGTCGGGACCACCTCCCTGCCTGAGAACTTCACCGTGTAAGCCGAGCTAGCAGAGTAGACCCCGTTCCTCTCACATGCCCACATGATCCACTCATGCACTCCCTCCTGGAGTTGATATCCTTGGACCCGCTCCCAAGTGCCATAAACTGGAGGAGCGCCGGCCCCTCCAAATTCGGACCCATGTACTACGCCCACGCGCCATTAGCTAATGCCTCATTGATGTGGAGTTGCCGACGAACGTGTTTGGGAATCCTGGAGTAGATGGCCGGTGCAACTTCCCCGATCCTGAATTCTTCCAGCCACATGTCCTCCCAGAACAAAGCCTGTCTACCGTCTCCGACCGTCGTGTGCATCGCTGCGTTGCATAGCTGCCTAGCTGCTTTTGGCACCGATATGGTGAACTCACTCCATGGTCTCGAGTTATCTGTCCGGGTGAGCCACAGCCATATGGCTTGCATGGCGATGTTCATCCACTTAAGGTCCGGAATCCCAAGGCCACCTGCCCACTTGGGGGCACAAACAACCGTCCATGCAACGGAATAGTTTCCTCCATTCGCCTCTGCTTTTCCACACCATAAAAACCCTCGCAGAATTTTGTTTATGGCCTTTATTATCTTAGCTAGGAGCTCCATTGCTAGCATCACATGTATTGGCATTGATGATAGCACCGACTTGACAAGGAGTAGCCTTCCACTCTTCGGAAGTGATGAAGCTCTCCAAGTGGGTAGGCATGTCGCAATGTGTTCCACCAGCCCCTGAAGCTGGGCTGTTGATTGTCGACGTATGGTCAATGGGAGCCCAAGATATCTTATCGGGAATCTCCCAAGTGAGCAGCCAAGGGTATCAACCACCACCTCTATTTGGTCCTGCATGTACCTGATCGGTAGCGCAGCACTCTTGCGCAAGTTGGCCTTGAGGCCCGAGGCAGCAGCAAAAATCTCCAGAATGAGTGAGCACGCCTGCAAGTCCATCATGTGTGGTTTAAGAAATACCATGACATCGTCCACAAAGATTGACATCATGTGCCGTAGTCCGGATGGTGCAAGGGGGGCAAGGAGGCCAAGCTCAGCCGCCCGGTGGAAGAGCCGCTGAAGTGGCTCCATGACAAGAAGAAAGAGCATTGGCGACATTGGGTTCCCCTGTCTTAGTCCACATTTGTTGTATATTGGCTTCCCTGGGACTCCATTGACCATAACTCTCGTGGAGGATGTGGCAAGGAGCCCACAGATCCACCCAATCCACCGTTGTCCAAAACCCATGGCATGCAAAACCTCCAATAAGAATGGCCACTGGACGGAATCAAAAGCTTTCGATATGTCGAGCTTTAAGAGCATGGTGGGATCCCTCAAGACATGAAGCCGCCTAGCCGTTCCTTGCATGAGCATGAAATTATCATGTAAATATCTTCCCTTCACGAATGCGCTCTGGTGCTTGCCCACCAAGCAAGGTAGATCATCCACGAGCCTAGAAGCGAGTACTTTGTCGAAGATCTTGATTGCGTTGTGCACCATGCTCACTGGTCTGTACTCGCGGAGCTCCTTCGCCCCATCCATCTTCGCCAACAAGGACACCAGCGCCTTGTTAATTGCTGGCATGCCCCGTGTGTCTCCACGGTAAAATGCGTCCAACGCCCTAAGCAAGTACAGCTTGATGATGCTCCAGCAGCAAGCATAAAACCTATTGCTGAACCCATCCGGCCCCGGTGCCTTGTCCGATGGCAGCGATTTGACCACCTTCTCAAGCTCCTCCTCGGTGAAAGGCAGCTCTAGGTGTGATAGATCAAGCCTCGGGAGCCCCAGGTCCTCAAGCCGCAAGGCGGCACCCCTCTCCTTGGTCGTGCCGAGCAGCTGGCCATAGTAATCGTCCACTTCCTCCGCTATCTGATCGTGCCCAGTGATTAGCTGCTCATCCTTCCTGAGGGAAGTTATCATGTTCTTCCTTCGTCTTTGCCTAGCATGCCAGAAGAAGAATTCAGTGCTGGCGTCCCATTCTTTCAAGTGCAGAATACGAGACCTCTGTCTAGCGATGCCCCTCTCTATCGAGCAAAGGCCTAGAAGCTTCCTCTTGAGGGTTTTCCTAAGGAGAAATTCAGCCGCCAAAAGGGGTCTGTGATCCGAGGCGCTGTCCAGCCTATATATGAGCTCCATAGCCATAGCAATCTGTAGCTTGACATTTCCTATCCACCGGTCGCTCCATCCTTGCAACTTCTTGGCCGTGGCCCTAAGCTTATTGTCCAGGACGACAAAAGGATTGCCCACCGAGGGCACCGAGTTCCAAGCCATAGAAACCGTGTCCATGAACCCCTCCGCACGTGGCCAAAAGGCCTCAAACCGGAACCTGCGTCCCACATATATGTCGGCATGGAGATCAATAAGCATTGGACAATGGTCCGAAATGGAAGTACCCAATGCTTTTAGGAAGCAAGACGGATGGAGGTCCTCCCATGCATTTGTGTTGAATACATGATCGATCTTCTCTTTGGTGACATTCTCGCACTCGTTCGACCAAGTAAATATCCTTCCACTTAGATAGAGTTCCTTGAGCTCCAATCCGTTCAACGAAGACCGAAAACGGGCTATCATACGCCTATTGACCGCATCATTACTCTTGTCGCTTTCCGCTGCCAAAAGATTGAAGTCTCCCACCACGACCCAGGGGCCAACATGAAGATCCCGAATTTCCACCAGCTCCTCGAGGAATTCCACCTTCTCATGATCAAGCTGGGGGCCATAAACGCACGTCAGCCACCACTCCGGAGCCCCCTCAGGCTTGACCAGGGCCGTCAGGGTATTTTGCGTGGTGTACGGATTGAAGAGTGAGACCATGAGTGCATCCCATGTGATCAAAATGCCTCCACGTGTGCCATTGGCCGATAAGTAGTAGAAATTTTCAAATCTATTCCCAAGGCAATGCCGAATGATCTCTGCTGTTACAAGTTCCAACTTCGTTTCCTGGAAGCACACGATAGTAGGGTTCGTGTCTACAACTACTTGATGAATGGCATTGCGACGTGCCGGAGAATTGAGGCCACGCACGTTCCACACCAGAACTTTCAGAGGTTGTGTGGCCATAAGAACAGCCCACACACGTCTGCTGCACCGCAAGGATGCCTATGTGGCCACGGCCACAACCACCGGCGGCTCCTGCATTGGAAGCACCGAAGGCTCCCACCCAAAGAGAGCAATGATGGCCGCAATATGCGTGTCCGAGAGCGGGTTTGGGAAAAGGTCCACGTAAGCTTGAAGCGCCGCATCCCCGGTGGTCTCCCCCTCGTGAGCGAGACAAAGCTTGTGAATGATGGTCTGTTGCTGCCTGCTAGCCACTGATCCACGCCCTAGCCCTCTTGTGATGCAGGTGCTACGCCCCGGAGTGGCGCAGATAAGTTGTTGCCGCTTCCTGGGTCGTTCCCTCGTAGTAGCTTTGGCTTGCTCCTGCGGCTTGGTGAGCAGCGGCGTGATCGCCTTAACAACTTGGGTGTAGAACTCCTGGAGCTTGTCGTCATCCGTCCGCATCCTACATGCTCCGGCATCCTGCGTCCCGCGGTTACAAGTGGCGCATGCCCGACCAACATGAGCACCGCCCGAAGGTGTGTCCGCGTTCGCCTGGGATAGAGACACCATGAAGGTTTCACACCCCGGGCCTTCCATTTGCGTTAGCGCAGCCGCCGAAACACTCAGACCGAGGCTTAGCTCGTATGATAAGACCAAATCCTCGCCCGTAGAGATTTGCATGCAGCCTGTCCTTGTCCGATCAGTGTTGTCCACGCAGACAACATGAAGCGACTGCATGGGAGGGGTCCCATCCGGATCCCGGTCACCATCATTGGATCCAACACCCTTTTCTCCCCCGCTTGGGGGCAGCCCAGCAGTTGGCCCCACCAGGAGTTCCATTGATCCCACCAGGACACGTCCATCTGCCGACGCTGCAGACGCTTCCATCGGTCGCCTCAATGGCCCCTCCAATCCACAACGACATCGTGGTAGGGTGACAGAAAAAGGCGACCCCACCGGCTCGCATCCCGCCAAGCCGACAGTGCAGGCCTCCGGACCCGAGGCGTGGGAGGAAGCCACCCGATTGGCCCTAGCACCCTCCACCAAGATGATCGATGTCAGTTCCACCGATGGGGCCAGGGCAGGCCGGGTCAAAAGCTGACCCTAGGCAGCTAGACTGGTCGGGCCCCCAGCCTGACCCATCCTATCCTCACAGTCGCTGACCTCGGCATGCACTTTATTTTGAAACTCTTCCCCGCCCAGCGCCGATGATGGATCCGACGGAGCATCTCCGCCAGCAGGCGGCGAGGCAAGTCCACCCGCATCCGCGGCGCCCCTCTGGGCTCCACCCGCGCCATCATGGCCACGACCATCGTCGCCACGACCGAAGGAGCCTGCGCCATCAGGCGGCCTGGGAGGACACGCCGGCGGCGACAACTCCGAATCATCTTCTTCGTCCACGACCGGCTCCACAAGCTTGCAAATGTCCACATAATACCATAGCATCGATGACCGAGCGGCACGCGGCCAGATGGAGTTACGCCCCTGACGAGGCTCCTCGATGAATAGCCTCTGCCGGCCCGGGATGCGATCCAGGCGATCCGTGCGCAGCCAAACCTTAAACCTTAAAGCTTGCCTTACTTCCTGATCCTTACTATCTAGTTGCTGATAGTCTTCGTGCTTTCACTTCATTGCAATCTTGACTATGGCTTGTCTAGTGTAGTCTACCTTCCGTTGCATATCAATAGGTTCATTTCCATTGTTTGTCTTCAAAGACCTCGTGTTTTGAAGACTTCCATAAAAATTGCCTATTCACCCCCTCTAGTCGATAACTAGCACTTCCAGTATGTATCCAAACGTCACTTTGTAGCTGGGTGATCATAAAGGTGCTCTACAGGTAGCTTCGAAGGTACCTGTTGAGTTGGCATGGATCAAGACTGGGATTTGTCACTCCGTATCACGGAGAGATATCTCTGGGCCCTCTCGGTAATACAACACTTTAAAGAGCTTGCAAGCAATGTGACTAATGAGTTGGGATCTTGTATTACGGAATGAGTAAATAGACTTGCCGGTAACAAGATTGAACTAGGTATGGAGATAACGACGATCGAATCTCGAGCAAGTAACATATCACCGGACAAAGGGAATTGCATATGGGATTAACCGAATCCTTGACATCGTGGTTCAACCGATAAAAGATCTTCGTGGAATATGTAGGAATCAATATGGGCATCAGAGTCCCGCTATTGGTTATTGACCAGAGAGGTGTCTCGGTCATGACTACATGATTCCCAAACCCGTAGGGTCGCACGCTTAACGTTTGTTGATGCTAGAGTAGTATTGGGATATTTGATGATTGGTAACCAAATGTTTTTCGGAGTCTCGAATGAGATCCCGGACATCATGAGGAATCTTGGAATGGTTGAGAGGTAAAGATTTGTATATGGGAAGTCATATTTTGGGTTCTGGAAAAAGTGTCTTTTTTTGGTATTGTACCGTGAAGGTTCTAGAAGGTTCCGAAGGATTCCGGAGGGGTCCAAAAGTCCACAATTGGGTCCAACACGACCCAAGGGCTGGCATGGTGACCTGGCCTTATTGAGCTTGGTGCACCAAGACCTCAAAAGCCCATGTGGCTAGGGAAGGGAAAAAGGGTGAGTCCTAGTAGGAATAGGATTGGACTCGGAGTCCAAGTCCTCTCCCCCTTGGCTGCACCCCAGGGCTTGGAGGGGTTGTTCCCCATGCCCCTCCACCTATATATATAGAGGGGGGTTCCCCAAGATCACACACCAATCCCTTGGCGCCCCTCTCTCTCCCGTTACTCTGTAGTTCCTTCGTCCTCGTTCTAGTAGCGCTTGGCGAAGCCCTACTGAACTAGCTCCACCACCACCATCACCACCACGCCGTCATGCAGGTTGTGATCCCATCTACTTCTCTGTGTTCTCTTGTTGGATCAAGGAGGAGGAGACATCATCGAGCCGCACATGTGCTAAACTCGAAGGTGTCGTCCATTCGGCACTATATCGGTTGGATCATGATCGGATCGCGAAGAGTACAACTACATCAACCGTGTTATATACGCTTCCCTTTCGGTCTACGAGGGTACATAGACACACTCTCCCCTCTCGTTTCTATGCTTCTCCTAGATAGATCTTGGGTGTTCATAGGATTTTTTTTTTAATTTCCATGCTTCCTTCCCCATCACTCATCGGGTACAAAGGAAGAATATATGTGGGAGGGACATAATACGCTTTCTCAACATCACATACTATAAGCCCTGCATGCTAAGTTAGTGGGCATTCTGGCACTACAACAACATACCACCGAATTTAACATTTATTTGCTTGCCCAAATATGAAAGATTTAGTGGATGCTTTCTGTGAAACAATGCACTGTGTGCCGGCAAGCAAAGGCTGAACATACTAAACTCCAAGGATTGATGCAACTACTTCAAGTGCCAAAGCAAGCTTGGTCTTGGATTACCATGGATTTCATTAAAGGGCTGCCAAGGTCAACAATTATGATAGTATTCTAGTGGTTATTGATAACCCACAAGTATAGGGGATCGCAACAGTTTTCGAGGGTAGAGTATTCAACCCAAATTTATTAATTCGGCACAAGGGGAGCCAAAGAATATTCTCAAGTATTAGCAGCTAAGTTGTCAATTCAACCACACCTAGAAACTTAATATCTGCAGCAAGGTATTTAGTAGCAAAGTAATATGATAGTAGTGGTAACGGTAGCAAAAGTAATATTTTTGGTTTTATAGTGATTGTAACAGTAGTAACGGAAAAGTAAATAAGCGAGGAACAATATATGAAAAGCTCATAGGCAATGGATCAGTGATGGATAATTATGTCGGATGCGATCAATCATGCAATGGTTACAACATAGGGTGACACAGAACTAGCTCCAGTTCATCAATGTAATGTAGGCATGTATTCCGAATATAGTCATACGTGCTTATGGAAAAGAACGTGCATGACATCTTTTGTCCTACCCTCCCGTGGCAGCAGGGTCCTATTGGAAACTAAGGGATATTAAGGCCTCCTTTTAATAGAGTACCGAACCAAAGCATTAACACATAGTGAATACATGAACTCCTCAAACTACGGTCATCACCGGTAAGTATCCTGATTATTGTCACTTCGGGGTTAATGGATCATAACATGTAATAGGTGACTATAGACTTGCAAGATAGGATCAAGAACTCACATATATTCATCAAAACATAATAGGTTCAGATCTGAAATCATGGCACTCAGGCCCTAATGACAAGCATTAAGCATAGCAAAGTCATAGCAACATCAATCTGACAACATAGTGGATACTAGGGATCAAACCCTAACAAAACTAACTCGATTACGTGATAAATCTCATCCAACCCATCACCGTCCAGCAAGCCTACGATGGAATTACTCATGCACGGTGGTGAGCATCATGAAATTGGTGATGGAGGAAGGTTGATGATGACGATGGCGATGGATTCCCCTCTCCGGAGCCCCGAACGGACTCCAGATCAGCCCTCCCGAGAGAGTTTAGGGCGGCGGCAGCTCCGTATCGTAAAACGCGATGAATCCTTCTCTCTGATGTTTTTCTCCCTGAAAGAGAATATATGGAGTTGGAGTTGAGGTCGGTGGAGCGTCAGGGGGCCCACGAGGCAGGGGGTAGGCGCGCCCCCACCCTCATGGACAGGGTGTGGGCCCCCTGACGTGGATTCTTTTGCCAGTATTTTTTATATATTCCAAAAATAATCTTTGCTGATTTTTAGGTCATTCTGAGAACTTTTATTTCTACACAAAAATAACACCATGGCAATTCTACTAAAAACAACGTCAGTCCGGGTTAGTTCCATTCAAATCATGCAAGTTAGAGTCCAAAACAAGGGCAAAGTGTTTGGAAAAGTAGATACGATGTAGCGACCCGACCTCAGACGGTCAAGCCTCTGTGTATCAGTGCCATCCCTGGATCAGTATGCTGGCACATGCAGTACATCAATGTATATATCAAAGTGCAATCACATGTATAATTAACGTAAAACTGATATATACCTTAAAAGTCTCAGCGGAAACAATCAACGGGTGTGGAGTCCCATCAACGCCATCGGCAAGTTGAGTGTAGACCGTAACCCTGTATCGTAACTCTTACTCGTCGAAGAAATATCTGCAACATGATACGTTGCAGCCGTGTAGGTCACTACATTGAATGTACCGGCAAGATCACAATAAGAGAAAACAAATGATAAACTATACTATATGCAATATGGCTTTGTGGCTCTGTATCTGAGTTTTGTTTGCATAAATGCTGGTTTTATTTTCCCTACATCAAAGGAATTAACCGGAGTCTGTACTACGGAGTTTTCTATCATGACATGGTTCCGCCAACCGATGTCCGGTGCTCATCCAATCCTACCGTAGTTCTACATCTGCTAGCACCGTCCCAGCCAGAGTCACAACTAAGGTCAACCAAGCCAGAGCCCATAGTGACTTGCGGTTGCACAGGTAAGCTTTCGGGCATGAAGTATTCTTCCGTCTCTTTGAGTCTGGGTGAAGCTTTCCGCTAGATGTCATGGCGCTTCTCCATGCATCCCGACCATCCACTGGTTGCTCCAGGGTGCCCGTCAACCGTCCTTCACCCAGTAGTGTGTATTGAATTCTCGTCTTGAGACTGCAGTCCTTGCAGATTCCATCATGGAGTTGTTGTTATTGACGTAGAGTCCTCCTTCTTCACACCACTCTCGTGCACTCATACCAAACCCCATCTACTATAGCATAGCATCAAAACTATATAACGTCCCGGGCTTGGTAACAGGTAGATGGGTTCCTACCTCATGCATTCTACTCAACTACAAGATTCAGTAACACTACTGGAGGGATTGTTGACAGGGTGCTACTACATGCAAATAAAACATAGGTATGAAAAACATGGTCAAAGTGAACTTGCCTGGTATTACTTGATGAAGATAATAACGCTCTCGGAATCTTTGATAAACTATTCGTCACTCCGATAAAATCTATATAGTCAAACATTATACTCACATAAGTAATAATCCTAGAAAACAATACTAGCAATCAAAATAACAACCAAAAAGCAATAAATAAAACAATAATGAAGTCAAAGAAAACCAAATAGAATTCAAAAAAAACTTCAAGAAAGCAAGGGAGAAACCAACTCACACAATAACAAACAATACTCTCGTAGCAACACCAAATTACTCTAACATTTTGTTCTACAACAAATAAAATATAATTCTAATGAAACAATAGAAAATAATTTACTGAAGCATTCACTAGCAAAAAGAACTAGTACAAAAACTATTATAACTATCTAGTTAACTCTAGAACAACTATAACAACTAGAAAACACTAAGATAATAGTAAACAATACTAAAATAATTTATGAAAACTTATTTTACTTCTAAATAACAAAACCAATAACAACATATATTGAAGTGGCAAAAAGAAATACATTAAAACTAATAAAACTATTTGTATCAACTATCACTATGAACTAAACAAACAAATACTAAAACAGTAGCTAAACACTAATAAATAACTACAAAAATTTATCTACTGTAGTCTAACAGAAACACATGATAACATGTAAAAATCTACAAAAAGAATTAACTAAAAATAATTAAAAACACTAATTATATGACTAAAACAACTACATAAGCAAAATAGTACTATTTTCGCAATAAACCTAACTAAAATAAACTAAAAATAAATAACTATAAGCTACTGGATAGACAAAACAATAACAAAACAGTAGCAAAAGGAATCAATCAAAAATATTTCATAAAACTCAAGATACGGCCAAAATAGTGATTTGAATAAATTTAATCAAATTCAATTTTAAACTAGTCAAATTTTAAATCCAATGGTACAAATAGAAACTTCAACAAATTTTGAATCTAATGCAAAAAAGAATCTCTCAATTTGGATCTAAAACATAAAAGTTATAACCAATCTAAAACAGAAACTATTCTGAAACTAAAACAAAAAAAAAACACTATGACCAGTCAAAGGCCACGTGGCGCTACGCGGCTGGACTAAAGCGGTGGCCGAAAACAGCTAGCGGATGGACGAACCAACCGTAACAGAAAACGGTTTGGGGCAAAAAAGAGATCTAATCTAACACGTCTGATGCAGATCTAACCGTGGAGTAGGAGTGGAGAGCTCACCGCGGTGGTCGACGACGGCGTGGGCTTCGGGCGTCGTCGGCGAGGCATCTCCGATGGTCAGCGGCGTCGAAAAAGGACACAGGCAGGTGCAGCAACGCGTGGCGTCCCCAAAGATGGTCGTGGCGTCGGCAGAGGTGGTCGGCGGCGAGCTCGAGGCGGAGATGGCGCTCGGTGGTCGTCGATGTTGGTCCTACGGCGGTCCTCCGGCAAAAAAAGGGAACCGGGCGACGTGGTAGGGGGTGGCGCGACTATTGGTGGTGTTGGGAGAGGTCGGGGGTGAGCGTGGGCGACGGAGTGAGCGACGGCGTGCGGCGGCGGAGGCGGACTCCAGCGAGAAATTGCAACGGGGAGAGGCGACAGGAGTAGGGGCTTTAAGGGGGAATCCAACGAGGGGCGAGAGTTATATATAGGGGAGGGTGCTTGGAGAAGGGGCGAGGGGATTCTTGATCCCGAGAAGATCGGGATTCCGGCGGCGGCGACGCGACTTGGCGTGGGAAGGAAGAAGAGGAGGAGCGGGTTGGGTCGGACAGTAGGCCCCGCGCGTCAACGGTAGTGGGGAAATGAGCGAGGGGGCAGGCAACCGATGTGGAGGTGGTTCGGGCGCGGGCATGGTAAGTGGGCCGAGGAAGGGAGAGAGAGAGAAGGGTAGGTGGGCCTCGGTCCATCGGCTTCGGCCATTTTTTTGTTTTTTGAAATAGGCACAGACAAGAAAACTAAATAAAGGAAAAACAATAAGACTTTTATATAGACATATTATATACCAAAATTTTCAGAAAACTAAATCCTAAAACATGCACATATTTTCATGTACAAATAGAAGCCACAAAAATTCGAATAAAGCAGACAATGCCACCGTTGCAATAAAACCCAATAAAAATCATTTTTAAAATACCAAAATTATTTCAAAATTATTTTCTCCTAATTTTTCATTGAAGGGAATCATTTTACCCTTATTTCCATTTATTTTATTTTACGAGAAAAATAATTTGATTAAAAGTCAAATAACTCCTAAATGGTTTTGAAATTGAATTTCAAACCACTTCCAAATCTTTTCTGTTTTTCCTCATTCAAATATATTTCAAATTTGCCCCTGGTTTGGAGTGTCATATTACTCCTCTCTTTATTTTGCAATGGGTCAAAGGAATTTGAAACTATTCAAATGGGAGGGATTCCAAATGGAATTTCAAAAGTGGTTTAACTCCCCACTCTCTTTCATTTAAACTTTGGAGAAGTCATTTCATCTCCTCTCTTGAAAGTCCATGAGTGGCATGAAGTTTGCATTACTTTCAAATGAGGTTTCAAATCATTTCAGATGGAAACACTTTTGGGAAAGTCCTTTTATTCCCTCTCATTCAACTTTCAAAAAGTTTCAGATTGCACTCAATTTCACCCAATCATTCACACAACAATCAAACAAACAATCAAAACTATTTATTTATAACATTCCAAAATTTTGAATTTTAGGATGTTACAAACCTAACACACTTAAAATGAATCGCGTCCTCGAGATTCAAAAAGGCTAGCAAGAAAAGGTTAGTGTTTGGGGGTCTTCCAGCAATTCCATTGATCGGAATGGTCTAGTGTGCTACCACACTTAAAATAAGGGTTGTGATTCCGAGAAAACTCATGTACCTAGATGATGTGGGTCTTCTCATATTCTTTGGGATAATTCCTTCACTGAGGCTCTTCCGGTAGGGGCATAACCTTTTTTCTCAAAATCTTGTGTCCTCTCAATCATGGTGAGGTTCTTCCGAGGATGAGTCTTCTCAATTGACGGGTCTGTCGCCAGTACTAAACAACTATCGAAAATCTCATGGTGGTCAATAATTAATGGTTTCTCCTGCAGAAAATGGGTCTGAGCTAAATCTCACCGTATAACCTATGATTGGCAACAGTTGCCTGTATAGGGTTTCGTCGTTCTACCATTCTAGGGTTTAAACAAGGTTTGACATCGTCGTCTCTCTACTATAGGTAAGTCACTCAGATTTACCATTCCAAATAGCAAGAGAGAATGATCAGAGTAAGTCGGTATGGTGATCAATCCATTCCGCACCCAAATCATTACTCTGTATAAGGTTTAGCGAATCTCGCATTTCTAACACTCGGGAGTTCTCACAAGCATTGCAGGATTTCTCTTGTCGATGAACTTAGTTCGGATAATTCCATTGATTCTGCAAGCTAAATGAAACATCTAGCAATCAAAATAACAACCAAACATTATACTCACATAAGTAATAATCCTATCAAGCAATACTAGCAATCAAAATAACAACCAAAAAGCAATAAATAAAACAATAATGAAGTCAAAGAAAACCAAATAGAATTCAAAAAAAAACTTCAAGAAAGCAAGGGAGAAACCAACTCACACAATAACAGACAATACTCTCGTAGCAACACCAAATTACTCTAACAATTTGTTCTACAACAAAGAAAATATTATTCTAATGAAACAACAGAAAATAATTTACTAAAGCATTCACTAGCAAAAAGAACTAGTATAAAAACTATTATAACTATCTAGTTAACACTAAAACAACTATAACAACTAGAAAACACTAAGACAATAGCAAACAATACTAAAATAATTTATGAAAACTTATTTTACTTCTAAATAAAAGAACCAATAACAACATATATTGAAGTGGCAAAAAGAAATACATTAAAACTAATAAAACTATTTTTATCAACTATCACTATGAACTAAACAAACAAATACTAAAACAGTAGCTAAACACTAATAAAATAACTACAAAAATTTATCTACTGTAGTCTAACAGAAACATATGACAACATGTAAAAATCTACAAAAAGAATTAACTAAAAATAATTAAAAACACTAATCTATTATATACTTAAAATGATAGAAAACGAACGGTGATGATTTGACACTTTAAAAACTAAGATGTATCAACGGTGGATATTAGGCAAATACTGCATGTAAAAAATTAGGCACCGTACAAACTGAGGACCACACGATGGTTTCCTACCGGATTAGGCAAGTGCTACACGTTAAAACGCAAAAGCTGAAACCGATTATGGTGGCATACACGGATTCCTTTTTTAACAGGGACCGGACTCTTCAATGCAAATAAAATAATATTGAAAGGCTAGAATCACCGGCCATGCAGGAGACATATATGGCCGGGGCTCATGAATCAGAAAAATCATGCAGAAGCCCCAAACAAATCCGATGAGAAAAAAGACTAACACGTAATCCCACTGAGAAACAAAAGGCTAACATGGGTGTCTTTATGTCACCCCTAAAAATATGTACGTCTTTATTTTCCCTAAAAAAGTACGTCCATATATAATTGCTATAAAAAACAAACAAAATAGCGATTTGGAATTCTTGCATATTCCACAGAAATGCATCAAATGAGCTAAATGTTGTTCCACTTTTTGTAAGAACAAGCAATTTTTATATAAGGAAAATCAACCTGTAGCTAAAATGCCTTTATGGAACTGGTATAAAAAATTAAATATTAGCAATTTGGAATTCCTGTAGGTTCCACATAAATCCATGAAGTGAACGAAATTTTGTAATACTTTTACATTAATGGGCAATTTTTATAGAAGAAAAATCGACCAGAAACTAAAATGCGATAAAACTATACTGATATTCTAAATTTGACTTTCAGTTTTAAGGATCAATATTGATGTAAGATAATAAAATTGCATGGGTTTCATAAAATAATAAAAGAGAATAAACATGAGTCGCTCATGTACATATGACTAGGTAATAATGGTGGCCACATGTATCATACTAGAAAATTGAAATATTCCAAACAACGAAGATTGCAAGTCAAAAATTAACCTCACACTTTCTGTAATGGTACAAATTATATTTCAATTCAAACAACATAAAAAATAGTCATTAGCATAAGCTGATATTCTTATAATATAGATAACAATTATGTTGCCTTCGATGACCAAGTGACATGGGAAGACCGCTCCACATATGCTAAATAATCAAAAGTATATGGTAGGTCCAAAATATAATGTTTCATATTAAATATTTTATGCTCATGAGAGCTCGACATAGCAGTTGAGATTAAATTTGAATCACAGACGAGCACAGCCTAGCACTAACATGAGCAACTCAAGCCTATATGTTAATGTATACGAGTTGTCATGCAGGCGAAACATGACTCTCGGTGTCACCAAAAGACAAACATATATTGGTTACCCAGCAATGTGTTTGCTTTCCCATATCACGAAATAAGTAGCATTTGATTGTTTGAATATAAAAGTGTAACATCGCAGTTAATTTAAATTATGAATATAAGGTTCAAAAATTTAAATTGTGAAGATAAAAATGGCAAGTCTACTTTAAATAGGAAAATGGGAATAATGAAAAAAAAATAGATATGCTTCAAGTTTATAAATATCTAGAGTTTAGAGAGTATGAAGTTGAAAAGAAAGCCTAAAACCGAAGTGCAATACAAAATGAACTGTATGATGACCTATATAGAAGTTCATTGTAATTTGCAACTTGAGTTACATTTGTAATTTGTTGTCGATATTTACCCTATATGAAATTATTTTTACCAAGGGCAATCATGATTCCATAAGACATATACCTTTGGTAGAATGATAGGTCACAATAGGTGAGATCATAATTTCAATGACAAGAAAAGAAAATATAATAATATATATGAAATCTAGCTGCGCAAATGCGCGGGTCACATTGCTAGTTATATGACTAAAACAACTACATAAGCAAAACAGTACTGTTTTCGCAAGAAACCTAATTAAAATAAACTAAAAATAAATAACTACAAGCTACTGGATAGACAAAACAATAACAAAACAGTAGCAAAAAGAATCAATCGAAAAAATTTCATAAAACACAAGATATGGCCAAAATAGTGATATGAATAAATTTCATCAAATTCAATTTTAAACTACTCAAATTTGAAATCCAATGATACAAACAGAAACTTCAACAAATTTTGAATCTAATGCAAAAATAATCTCTCAATTTGGATCTAAAACATAAAAGTTATAACCAATCCAAAACAGAAACTATTCTGAAACTAAAAGTGAAAAAAACACTATGATCGGTCAAAGGCCACGTGGCGCTACGCGGCTGGACTAAAGCTGTGGCCGAAAAGAGCTAGCGGATAGACGACCTAACCGTAATAGAAAACGGTTTGGGGAAAAAAGAGATCTAATCTAACGCGTCCGATGCAGACCTAACGGTGGAGTGGGAGTGGAGAGCTCACCGCAGTGGTCGACGGCGGCGTGGGCTTTGGGCGTCGTCGGCGAGGCATCTCCGATGGTTGGCAGCGTCCAAAAGGCCACACGCAGGTGCAGCAGCGCGTGGCGTCCACAAGGATGGTCGTGGCATCGACCGAGGTGGTCGGAGACGGTCGGCGGCGAGCTCGAGGCGGAGACGGCGCTCGGTGGTCGTCGGCGTTGGTCCTACGGCGGTCCTCCAGCGAAAAAAAGGGAACCAGGCGACGCGGTAGAGGGTGGCGCGGCTGTTGGTAGTGTTGGGAGAGGTCGGGGGTGAGCGTGGGCGACGGAGTGAGCGACGGCGTGCGGCGGCGGAGGCGGACTCCGGTGAGAAATTGCGACAAGGAGAGGCGAAGGGAGTAGGGGCTTTAAGGGGGAATCGGATGAGGGGCGAGAGGTATATATAGGGGAGGGTTCTTGGAGAAGGGGACGAGGGGATTCGTGATCCCGAGAAGATCAGGATTCCGGCGGCGGCGGCGTGACTTGGCGTGGGGAGGAAGAAGAGGAGGAGCGGGTCGGTCGGACAGTAGGCCCCACGCGTCAACGGCAGTGGGGAAATGAGCGAGGGGCCAGGCAACCGATGTGGAGGTTGTTCGGGTGCGGACGTGGTAAGTGGGCCAAGGGAGGGAGAGAGAGAAGGGTAGGTGGGCCTCGGTCCGTCGGTTTCGGCCATTTTTTTCTTTTTGAAATAAGCACAGACAAGAAAACTAAATAAAGGAAAAACAATAAGACTTTTATATAGACATATTATATACCAAAATTTTCAGAAAACTAAATCCTAAAACATGCACATATTTCCATGTACAAATAGAAGCCACAAAAAGTCGAATAAAGCAGACAATGCCACTATTGCAATAAAACCCAATAAAAATCATTTTTAAAATACCAAAATTATTTCAAAATTATTTTCTCCTAATTTTCCATTGAAGGGAATCATTTTACCCTTATTTCCATTTATTTTATTTTAGGAGAAAAATAATTTGATTAAAAGTTAAATAACTCCTAAATGGTTTTGAAATTGAATTTCAAACCACTTCCAAATCTTTTTTGTTTTTCCTCATTCAAATATATTTCAAATTTGCCCCTGGTTTGGAGTGTCATATTACTCCTCTCCTCATTTTGCAATGGGTCAAAGGAATTTGAAACTATTCAAATGGGAGGGATTCCAAATGGAATTTCAAAAGTGGTTTAACTCCCCACTCTCTTTCATTTAAACTTTGGAGAAGTCATTTCATCTCCTCTCTTGAAAGTCCTAGAGTGGCATGAAGTTTGCATTACTTTCAAATGAGGTTTCAAATCATTTCAGATGGAAACACTTTTGGGAACGTCCTTTTATTCCCTCTCATTAAACTTTCATAAAGTTTCAAATTACACTCAATTTCACCCAATCATTCACACAACAATCAAACAAACAATCAAAACTATTTATTTAATATAACATTCCAAAATTTTGATTTTGGGATGTTACATACGAAGAAGACATATCAACCCCCCCCCCCAAGCTTAAAACTTTGCTTGTCCTCAAGCAATTCAGTTGATAAACTGAAAGTGATAAAGAAAAACTTTTACAAACTCTGTTTGCTCTTGTTGTTGTAAATATGTAAAGCCAGCATTCAAGTTTTCAGCAAATATTATGAACTAACCATATTCACAATAACATTTAGGTCTCGTGTTTACTCATATCAATGGCATAATCAACTAGCGAGCAATAATAATAAATCTCGGATGACAACCCTTTCTCAAGACAATCATAATATGATATAACAAGATGGTATCTCGCTAGCCCTTTTTGAGACCACAAAACATAAATGCAGAGCACCTTTAAAGATCAAGGACTGACTAGACATTGTAATTCATGGTAAAAGAGATCTAGTCAAGTCATACTCAATGTAAACTAAGGATAATACATGCAAATGATAGCGGTGCACTCCAACTGGTGCCTTTTAATAAGATGACGATGACTCAACATAAAAGTAAATAGATAGGCCCTTTGCAGAGGGAAGCAGGGATTTGTAGAGGTACCAGAGCTCGATTTTGAAATAGAGGTGAATAATATTTTGAGCGGTATACTTCCATTGTCAACATAACAACCGAGAGATCTCGATATCTTCCATGCTATACACATTATAGGCGGTTCCCAAGCAGAATGGTAAAGTTTATACTCCCCCACCACCAACAAGCATCAATCCATGGCTTGCCCGAAACAATGGGTGCCTCCAACTAACAACAATCCTGGGGGAGTTTTGTTTGCAATTATTTTGATTTGATTTGAGCATGGTACTAGGCATCCCGGTGACCAGCCATTTCCTCGTGAATGAGGAGCGGAGTCCACTCCTCTTGAGAATAACCCGCCTAGCATGGAAGATACAGACAGCTCTAGTTGATACATGAGCTATTCGAGCATACAAAACAGAATGTTTATTTGAAGGTTTAGAGTTTGGCACATACAAATTTACTTGGAATGGCAGGTAGATACCATATATAGGTAGGTATGGTGGACTCATATGGAATAACTTTGGGGTTTATGGAATTGGATGCACAAGCAGTATTCTCGCTTAGTACAAGTGAAGGCTAGAAAGAGACTGGGAAACGACCAGCTAGAGAGCAACAACAGTCATGAACATGCATTAAAATTAATCAACACCGAATGCAAGCATGAGTAGGATATAATTCACCATGAACTTAAATATCATAGAGGCTATGTTGATTTTGTTTCAACTACATGCGTGAACATGTGCCAAGTCAAGCCACTCGAATCATTCAAAGGAGGATACCACCCTATCATACCACATCACAACCATTTTAATAGCATGTTGGCACGCAAGGTAAAGCATTATAAACTCCTAGAAAATTAAGCATGGCATAAGCAACTATAATCTCTAATTGTCATTGCAAACATGTTTCATTCATAATAGGCTGAATCAGGAACGATGGACTAATCATATTTACAAAAACAAGGGAGGTCGAGTTCATACCAGCTTTTCTCATCTCAGTCAGTTCATCATATATCGTCATTATTGCCTTTCACTTGCACAACCGAATAGTGTGGATAATAATAATAGTGCACGTGCATTGGACTAAGCTGGAATCTGCAAGCATTCAATTCAAGAGAGAAGACAAGGTAATATGGGCTCTCTGTTAGATCAACAATAATGCATATGAGAGCCACTTAACATTTTCATTATGGTCTACTCCTCTTGACCCCCAAAGAAAGAAATAAGACAAAACTATTTACACGGGAAAGCTCCCAACAAGCAAAAGAAGATCGAGAAATATTTTTGGGTTTTCTTTTTAATTACTACTACTACAAGCATGGAAAGTAAACTAGCTAAAAGCTACAACTAATTATTTTGGTTTTTCTTAAGGTTTTTCAAACACAAAAGAAGAAAGCTTTAAAAAGAAATTAAAGTAGCATGGATAATACAATGAAAAAGTATGAGAACCGACAATTGGCATGAGTGTGTGAACATGAATGTAATGTCGGTGAGAAATACATACTCCCCCAAGCTTAGGCTTTTGGCCTAAGTTGGTCTATGCCCATGGATCAAAGTGGCCCTCTCCGGTGTATGGGGGAGTGTCCTCTTGGTGCCACTGGTTGGCGATCTCCTCCGAATTCCATTGATAAACAGACTGACAGTGAGGATCAAGTGGTGGCTCCGGCTCAGGCTCTACAACTGACATCTGGCCCCGGTACGCATGAATGACCTCAGGCAAAATGAGGTGCATGCCTGAAAATATGTTAAACAAAGAGGACGCAGGCAAGGTAATAATCTCACAATAATTTTTACCAAATATTAATTTGTACTTAAGTATCCTATTCTTATCCTTAACAATAAGCTCATGTGCTACCATACTCTTATAATCTAGAATAATAGAAGGCAGCAACTTTTCCTCTTTCTCAAAATGCCTGATAGGTATGTTAAAGTGTGCAGCAAGGCGCGAGGCAAAGATACCTCCGAGGACGGGGCCCTTTGTATGGTTCAAATTTAACCGTTTAGCAACAATAGCGCCTAAACTGAAAGTGGTATCACAAAACATGGCATGGAGTAAAATAAAAATATCAGGGGCACTAAGGTTTCCGCAGTTCCCACAACCAATTAAACATCTACTAGCAAATATTGCGAAGTAACGCAGAACATGAAAATGTATGCTAGTGATTCTTGCATCGGAAACCTTTCTAGTTTCCCCTACAGCAATCGTATCGATAAACCCTTCCACATCATTACAATGCGGTTCCTCTACGCTGCCCGTAAAGGGTATCAAATAGACCCGGCAAAAATCATAAAGTGACCTCTCCTTATGCTCATCATATAAATAAAATTCCACCGAAGGTGGTGATCTCCTAGCATGGAAATGAAAATTTTGCACAAATATATTGGTGAGTAAGAGATACTGTTCACACTGGTCCTGGAGGAAGGCAGTGAGGCCTGCCATCTCAACCAAATGATAAAAATCCTCATAAATCCCAGCTTCTCTCAAGAACTCATCACAAGGCCATTCACATGGCCGAACCTCCACAGTACGAGGGAGATTATACTTGGGCCTCTTGTTCTCTTCAACTTGCTTATCCTTTGAGCTTCGGCTCTATGAGCCCCTCAAAAATCTCTTCATCTTTTTCTGAAAATTTCTGAAATTTTTATTAACTTAAGATAAAAGTGAACCAAACTCAACAAGATTGATAGCAACTACTCCTATAAGTGCCTAGAGGCCATATCATGCATTAAAATTACTTTGACCACATAAATTTGACATGGAAGCTCAAGAACCGGGTCACCTAAGCAGCAAAAATTTGCAATAAATAAAGCACTAGAACAAAAACTAATTGGACCATTGGAGGAGTCACATACCGAAGAACAATCCCCCAAAGCAGTTTTGCGAATGGAGCTTTGAGCATGGAGATCGAAAATAGCAGCAAGATGAGCAAGAACTCAGGTTTGAGCTGGTGGGTGATTTTTTCTGGAGCAAGACGAAGTGTGTGGGTGCAAGGTTAAGTGGAGGGGACCCACGTGGGGTCCACGAGGAAGGGGCCACGCCCAGGGGCGTGGGCGCACCCTCCACCCTCGTGGGCACGTGGCTGCTCCCCTTGCTGTGTTCTCAGTGCCTAAAATCCTCAAATATTATAGAAAAAAATCATATTTCATTTTCAGGGCATTTGGAGAACTTTTATTTTCGGGGTATTTTTTTATTGCAAGGATAATTCAGAAAACAAACAGAAAATACTATTTTGCTTTATTTAAAATAAATAACAGAAAGTAAAAGGAGGGTACAGAAAGTTGTGCTTTCTAACTTCATCCAACTCATGCTCATCAAAAGGAATCCACTAACAAGGTTGATCAGGTCTTGTTAACAAACTCATTTCGAATAACATGAAACCGGAGAAATTTTGAATGACACTAGGTTACCTCAACGGGGATATGCACATCCCCAACAATAAGAATATCATATTTCTTCTTGACAGTAGGAAGAGGAAATTCAAAACCTCCAATAGTGATTGTTGAAATTTTTCCAATAGAATTGATACTGTGGACTTGAGGTTGTTTCCTCGGAAAGTGTACCATATGCTCATTACCATTAACATGAAAAGTGACATTGCCTTTCTTGCAATCAATAACATCCCCTACAGTATTCAAGAAGGGCCTTCCAAGGATAATAGACATACTATCGTCCTCGGGAATATCAAGAATAACAAATTCCGTTAAAATAGTAACGTTTGCAACCACAACAGGCAAATCCTCACAAATACTGACAGGTATAGCAGTTGATTTATCACCCATTTGCAAAGATATTTCAGTGGGTGTCAACTTATTCAAGTCAAGTCTACGATATAAAGAGAGAGGCATAACACTAACACCGGCTCCAAGATCACATAAAGCAGTTTTAACATAGTTTCTTTTAATGGAGCATGATATAGTTGGTACTCCGGGGTCTCCTAGTTTCTTTGGTATTCCACCCTTAAAAGTGTAATTAGCAAGCATGGTGGAAATTTCAACCTCCGGTATCTTTCTTTTATTTGTAACAATATCCTTCATATACTTAGCATAAGGATTCATTTTAAGCATTCAGTCAAACGCATATGCAAAAAGATAGGTCTAATCATTTCAGCAAAGCGCTCAAAATCCTCATCATCCTTTTTCTTGGATGGTTTAGGATGAAAGGGCATGGGTTTCTGGACCCATGGTTCTCTTTCCTTACCGTGCTTCCTAGCAACGAAGTCTCTCTTATCATAACATTGATTCTTTGACTGTGGGTTATCAAGATCAACAGTAGGTTCAATCTCTACATCATTGTCATTGCTAGGTTGAGCATCAACATGAACATCGTCATTAACATTATCACTAGGTTCATGTTCATTACCAGATTGTGTTTCAGCATCAAAAATAGAAATATCATTGGGATTCTCAGGTGTGTCAATCTAGCAGAGTCCTATCATTTTTCTTTTTCTTCTTCTTAGAAGAACTAGGTGCATCAATATTAGCTCTCTGAGAATCTTGCTCAATTCTCTTGGGGTGACCCTCAGGATATAAAGGTTCCTGAGTCATTTTACCCCCTCTAGTCATAACTCTAACAGCATTATCATTCTTCTTATTATTTAATTCATTGAGCAATTCATTCTGAGCTTTAAGCACTTGTTCTACTTGAGTGGTAACCATAGAAGCATGTTTACTAATAAGTTTAAGCTCACCTTTAACACTAGCCAAGTAATCACTCAAGTGTTCAAGCATATCAGCATTGTGTTTCAATTGTCTACCAACATAAGCATTGAAGTTTTCTTGCTTAACCATAAAGTCATCAAACTCATCCAAGCATTGGCTAGCAAACTTAGTAAATGGAATTTCGCATTTATCGAATCTATAGAGAGAATTTACCTTTACTACCTGTGTCGGGTTATCAAGACCATGTATTTCTTCAATAGGTGGTAAATTATTAACATCTTTAGCTTTAATACCTTTTTCTTTCATAGATTTCTTTGCCTCTTGCATATCTTCAGGACCGAAAAATAGAATACCCCTTTTCTTCAGAGTTGGCTTAGCAGTTGGTTCAGGAAGTATCCAATTATTTTCATTAGTCAATATATTATTCAATAGCAATTCAGCTTGATCAACAGTTCTTTCACTGAAAACACAACCAGCACAACTATCCAGGCAGTCTCTTGTAGCATCGGTTAGTCCATTATAAAAGATATCAAGTATTTCATTTTTCTCGAGAGGATGATCAGGCAAAGCATTAAGTAATCAGAGAAGCCTCCCCCAAGCTTGTGGGAGACTCTCTTCTTCAATTTGCACAAAATTATATATTTCCCTTAAGGCAGCTTGTTTCTTATGAGCGGGGAAATATTTAGCAGAGAAGTAATAAAGCATATCCTTGGGACTACGCACACAACCAGGATCAAGAGAATTAAACCATGTTTTAGCATCACCCTTTAATGATAATGGAAACAACTTAAGGGTAAAGTAATAGCGAGTTTTCTCATCATGAGTAAACAGGGTGGCTATATCATTTAATTTAGTAAGATGTGCCACATAGTTTTAGATTCATAGCCATAGAAAGGATCAGATTCAACCAAAGTAATTAACTCAGGATCAACAGAGAAATCATAATCCTTATCAGCAATAAAGATAGGTGAAGTAGCAAAAGCAGGGTCATATTTCATTCTAGCATTCAAAGACTTTTCTTTAAGCTTGGCTAATAATTTCTTAAGATCAGATCTATCATTGCAAGCTAAGAAGTCTCTACAGTTTCTTCATCCATAACATAACCCTCAGGCACAACAGGCAATTCATATCTAGGGGGAGAATATTCATCATCACTTTCATCAATATTATCAGTTTCAGTAATTTCATTTTCTCTAACCCGAGCAAGTTGTTCATCAAGAAATTCACCTAGTGGCACAGTATTATCAAACATAGAAGTAGTTTCATCATAAGTATCATGCAAAGAAGAAGTGGCATCATCAATAACATGCGACATATCAGAATGAATAGCAGGAGTAGGTGTCGCAAGTTTACTCAAAACAGAAGGTGAATCAAGTGCAGAGCTAGATGGCAGTTCCTTACCTCCCCTCATAGTTGAGGGAAAAATCTTGGTTCTTTGATCTTTCAAGTTCTTCATAGTGACCAGCAGATATAAATCCCAAGTGACTCAAAGAATAGAGCTATGCTCCCCGGCAATGGCGCCAGAAAATAGTCTTGATAACCCACAAGTATAGGGGATCGCAACAGTTTTTGAGGGTAGAGTATTCAACCCAAATTTATTGATTCGACACAAGGGGAGCCAAAGAATATTCTCAAGTATTAGCAGTTGAGTTGTCAATTCAACCACACCTGGAAACTTAATATCTGCAACAAGGTATTTAGTACCAAAGTAATATGATAGATGCTTTCGGTTGGGGCACAGGGCAAAGGGTTGTTCGGATTCTACTCCTTCACCAGCTTACAAGTGGGTCCCACGGATCAAATCTGGCGATTCCAGCCGGTCAGCAGAGCCACCGCCCATAACGCCTCAACCTCCCTCCTCGCCGTCTGCATCGCCTCCTCCTCCTCGCCCATCGCCCACTGCATCGCCTCCCTACTGTGCCACTTCTGATCGGCGCTTCTCTTCTTCGGCATCGGCAATGGCGACCTTTGCGTTGGACCCCATGGAGTTTGTCCTGCAAGGCTTCGACATCATCGACGGTGGTGAGCTGCGCCTGCCCCGTACCTTCTTCACGCCTGCGGTGGCTCCAGATCGGCAGCATGAGGACTATGCCATCGCCATCGTCGAGCCAGCTCCTCTACCTGAAGAAGTCGCCATCTTTCGAAACATGGTCAGTAACTTTGTTGTCAATGATCTGGGAAGAGCGGTTCTGGATGCCCAACCTTGGATACAAGGAGTTGGGCTTTTTCGTTTCCGTAGTGCTCTGGCTCGTCAAGCTCTTGTGGATCATCCACCTTTCAATCTGGGCAATGATAGATTTGTTAGGTTCATCCTGCATGATGAGGGAGTAAATTACAGAGCAACGCAGGGTTTTCGCCGTGGATGGGTTATGTTGCTCGGTGTTCCACTGGATTATAGGCGCACACAGTACCTTGCGGACATAATTAGCACCTTTGGTAGATTTCATCATTGGCATCAAGATGACCCCATGCTTGTCCGCTCGCTGGCTTATGTGTCTTTTCCGGCGCCGACTTTGGTTCCTCGCTCTGTGACTTACAGAGAATATGCAGACTTTGGTGGTCCTAGGATCTCTTGGTCTGCACCTGTGTACATCCTGTCAGCGGATTTTGCAGACGTTCTACCAGCAGATGAAGACCACATGCCCTTCAATGGCAATCCGCACCCCCTCTGTCGTGGTTTTGTCACGGCAGATGTCCTAGAGAAAGGACTTAGTCATGGAGCCATCACGACGGGTTAGCTTGAAGGGGTTAAAGCGGACACAGGGACGCAAGAGAGTTTATACTAGTTCAGCCCCTTCGATGAAGGTAAAAGCCTACGTCTAGTTGTGATGGAATTGATGGGGTTTCTATGACTAGGGAGCAAACAAGCTTCACCTATGTCTCGAGTTGTTCTCTCTCCTTGAACCGCCGCCGGGTCGTCCCCTTATATACATGGGTGATGCCCGTCGGTTCACAGAGTCCCAACACCGGTCCATATTCGTATCCGGGTTGGTCTCTCCCTATTCCTAACTTACAATAAAAGTTTATATACAAATGTCGGTTTACAGCTACAAGTCTAAAACCGATCACGGGCCTTAGGCCCTTGTCTGTCTTCTTGGGCTTTAGTACTCTTGAATTACTGATGAAGTTGACCCGGCCCAGATATGCCGGTTTACGCCCAGCGGTAATATCCCCAACATTAGGCCCCAGATTGATTTGAACGGGTTCATGTCAATCCTTTAGCAAAACTTCATCTTCAACATCTTCTCGTAAATTGGTAAACCGCCATGATGTCATCTTCTCTGATTGCTGTAAACCGGAGTGACGTCACCTGTCATAATGAATCTTATCCATTATGCTTCCTTGATTAATATATCTGCGGAAATCGAGGCGACAGCTCCGTTTCGTGGCCCCTTGATTGTCGCGCCTGACACATGTCCTTTTGCCTTATAAATAGGACCGAAAGGTCATTTCCTTTCTCCCCTTCGTGCCTTTCTTCTTCGTCTTCCTCACGTCGCCATCCTCGAAGCTCCGCCGCCGCCGTCAACTTCTGCATCAACCTTGGCCGCTGCATCAACCTGAACGCACCAGAGCGCCGCGGCGACCTTCCGCGTCTTCCTCAACCCTGGTAAGCTTTCTGCTCTTCTCAATACAGATCTGTTCTAGGGTTTCATGTTCTTCTAGTGTTCATCGCCTGTTCCGTGTTCATACGATAGCTCCTAGATGCATCTGTGAATCCTTGCTCTGTGTAGCGGTAGGTTTTAGCATCCGCCTTTAGTTTCATGCCTCAAGACCATAGATCTATATGTATCTCTGCCCATTGATTCAGTACTGTTCTTTTTTTTGAACCTTGAATATTTTCCTTCCTTTCTGAACTTGCTTCAGATCCGTTGCTGTAGAGAAGTCTTGTGAAATCTGTTTCTGTAAACTTACTCATCTGCTTCAATGTTTAGACCAGGCGGTTTATCTTTGTAGAAAAAATTGCCAAACCGGTATATACCATTAGTCCCCTTGTTGAACCGCCAGTTGTTGTTGCTTCATAAAACTCCGGTTTAGATAGATCTATCTCCGGTATAACATTTTTTGAACCGGGATTATCTACCTTATAGATTTCATCATGGCCAAGCAAGTATATGAGTGCAACTGGGTTCCTTCTCGCGTCACAGAGGCTGAATTGAACGATTTAGTTCTGATCAGCGCCTTAGGCAGTAAAGATACCATCCATTGGAGGGCTCCTGGCAACGAATGTCCTCCCACACCTCAAGAAGGAGAGGTCGTTGTTTTCGTAGATCACTTAGCCCGGGGCTTTAAACCGCCCGGTCCTAAATTTTACCGGGACATGTTAGCCGATTTTCAACTCCATCCACAAGATACTGGCCCCAACTCGGTTACAAACATGTGTCATTTCCAAGTGCTCTGTGAGGCGTTCTTTCAAGAGGAGCCCATGGTGGAATTGTTCAGAGACTGTTTCCATCTAAACCGCCGTACTGAATTTACTAACGGTTCCAATACGGAGTTGGGTGGCGTGGCGATTCAAAAAAGGAAAGAAGTCACATACCCTCACGCCAAACTGCACAGCCACCCCAAAGAATGGAATCAAACATGGTTCTATTGCAAAGACACCTCCCCTGCTGGTGAAAATCCCTTGCCTGGCTTTCGTCTGGAGCGGCTCAGCAATACACACCCCTTTCCGCAAAGGTTGACTGCCCAGGAGAGAAGCAAATATGCTCCTCAATTATCGAAGCTCAGAGCCTTTATGGCCAACGGTTTAACAGGGGTTGACCTCACCCGTTGTTGGATATCATGGAGCGTACTGCCCCTTAGCGGCAATGTTGATGACCCACTGCGACATTCCAACATCCAGCTCACCGATGAAGAAATCACAAAGGATGTGAAAAAAATGCTGAATGAACCGGAACACATCTGTGCTAAAACCGGCCTGCTTCCCTTCTGTGCCACCAACAAACCGCCAGCTGTAAGAATTTGACTTTTCTTTTTGCTAAATCTGCTATTGATATATCTGGTCATTGTTTAATATCAGTGTTTGTGTAACCAGGGCAATGATCCGTTTTGGAGCAAAAAACTGCCGCAGGAAAAACCAGAAAAACCAGCTAAACCGGAAAGAGCAACCCGGCAAAAGACTAAAGTTGTGAAGAAGACTGCCCACAGGAAAAGAACTACTGCATCCTCTAACCCGGCCCCTGATGATGACATGGATAATCCGGACCTTGAGGTAGGGCTTGACTCACTTGGCTTATTCTTCATGCGTCATATTGATGATGATATTTGTCAGGATGATGCCGAAGCCAGCCATGCTGATGATGTAGAGGTAATTATTCTCTCTTCCGATTCAGAACCTTTGCCTTCACTAAAAATCCGTCAGGCAAACCGGAAAGTTAAATTTTCTCATCCTCTTGCTTATTTGGATCCCCAATTTCTTATGAAGACCCAACAGCACGAAGCTCGTCGCACAATCGGCACAGCGGCCAGGTAGTTACCTCCGCCGGTTTACCAAACAGTCCGGTTCGGAAACGCTGTTCAGAGGTCTCTAATTTGTTTGTCAGTGCTTGTCCTAAAGCGGGCTGCTTTCGTCAACCTCTTAATCCATCTGACTCCGATTACCAGGTTACTTCCCACTCATCCTCTGGCGAGTCATCAGCTACTCAGCTGCCACCGCTCAAAACGGTGCTTGGGTAAGCTATACTTATCATAATATTTGCAGCACATCGCCTTGGAACATATGCTGTATTTGATTTTGTTATTCCTTTCAGGGCCCAGCCTAGGCCAAGCAAGAAGGCTCGCCTAGACAAAGCGGCCGAAGAAGATACCGTCCTTGAACCGGGCAAGACACCAGATCTTGAAGCGGCTATTCCTGAGGATATACCCAATGATCCACCACAGCAAGACGACGATCTTATTGCTGAAGACACAACTATTGATACCTCAAATCCTGTCAATCAGCCCACAAGCTCTATCCGGAATGAGACATCCACCGGTCCAACAAAACCTACTGATAAGCCAACAGCCCCAGTGCAAACCGGCGATACCAAGGATGATGAGGTTGTCATTACTGGCACTGGCCATACAGAGCCAAACAATCCTATCGCCTTGTCCAAACACTCTGCCAAGGAAGAAGTTGCTGCCTTTGGCAAAGGCAAGTGGAATTCTGATCTGGCGACTTATGCTGCTCTGAACGCCCAAGATATCCATTCCGGCTACCTGAACTGGTTGTATACCAGCCGTGACTATGAAGCCGGTCTGGTTAACATGATGAAAGATAAATATGAGGTAACTTCCATATGCTCTTTCCTGTTTGTATGCTTCAATTCTTGCTGACTCTCCTAGCCCCCAAGGGCCGGTTTGTAATCTTCTTTCAAACTGGGACTTACTAATATAAATCATAATGTTTTGAAATTCGCTGATGTAGCCCCCAAGGGCCGGTTGAACTTAGCATAGTTAAACCGGGACTTTAAATAATTGAGATTACCGCATCAGAATACATACGAGCGAATAGCCATTAGCCCCCAAGTGCCAAGTTGAATACTTGTATTGATCTTGGGACTTTGTAAGCAATTGAAAGATGAAGATCAAATATGCATTAGTCCCCAAGTACCAAGTGCATAACTTGTTATGTGGTTGGTACTTTAATCCTTGTACCGTTTTGCTGAATTGTATAACTGTCTGCCTGCAGGCTGAGCTGAAGACGAAAGAAAGCCAAGTCGCCGATCTCCAAGAAAATGTGAAATCCCAACAAGCTGAAACCTCCAAAGCCAAAGAGGAGTTAACTAGCACTTTAAGCGCCATGGAACAGCTCAAGGAGAGCTTTAAGAAAGAACGGGCGGATTGGATTACTGAAAATTCCGCTTTAACCAAGCGAGCACAAGATGCTGAGGCTGCACTTAAACCGGTGGCAGACGAATTGGCCAGCATAAAGCGGCATGTGCATGCCATGACCAGTGCTATCTTTGGTAAGCTGGTTTAATTTCTAGATTGCCTCAACCGTCTTATAGAGCTACCGGTTTGTTAATCCTTTTTGACACTGCAGGGACACGCATTGGTCATCTGGGGTCAGATGTGCTGAAGAAATTGAAGGTCGCCTATACACTGATTGAACAACTATATACTGGTGCACAGTGGATCATCTGCACTATATCCCCCAACAAACCGGCGCCCACTTTAATTCAGGACACTCTGCAGAAACTGTCGGTGCTTCCTGCTCTGGTTGAAGAACTGAAGAAATCTGCTGCCCGAACCGGCGCGATCAGCGCCTTAATCCGGGCTAAAGCTTGGGTGCCAGATTTTGATCCTATTGAAGCGGCTCAAGGCTATCCCAGCCTGAAGGAAGATGGGTCAGAATTTGGTGAAGGGGATCTGCGAGCAATAAACCGGGAGGTGCGTCCGCTGGCTTGTCAATTGGCTGAAGAAGCAGACTTGTCTCACTATCAAGCTCATTATGACAATCAAAACAAGCGAGTAGCTGCACCAATTCATGAAGTGGAAAATCTTATCCCTCCAATCCATAAGCATACTTATGCTCCCGATATTGAACCATCGTTGCTGATCCATGATGAAGCTATCTTTCGAGCATTATTGGGAATCGACTGGACAACTGTTGATTTCCAGCTGCTGGATAGAGAAACTAGAGCTGAAGCGGCGCGGGATGACCCACAACCATCAGGCCAGGCTGGTGGCCAAGCTTGAACCGGAAGCCGGTTTAAAACAATGATCTTATTGTGGGCACCATGTTGCCTTGTAATAGGCTAGCTGATACTTTTGATGTTGATATGCCTCCGTGCATAATTGCTGCAACTTGCCCTTCCTTTGGGTGATGAACTTTCCAAAGTACTTTTTGTAATAAAAAATCTTAAAGTACCACCGCGGTTGTACCGTCAGGCAGAATATGATGTCTGCATACATAAAATCAAGACATCTGAAAAAATTTAAGTATATGACCAAATTTTTGAGATACATAATACCTGCCATCGTTGAGCATGAAGTTGGCTTGGCCAATCTTGAAGCGGAGTTTTGCAAACCCACACTGTTGGAGGAGATAACAGCTCATGTATATATATGATGCTGGTTTACCATGTAAACCGTGTCGGGTTATAATAAACACTGTGTTACTCCATAAGAGGATGTTAACAACAAGGATCAAACCGGGCAAATAGTCTCCGGATTGACGTGAACTGTGTTCTGTCAATTGATTGGTTGAAAACTTTGTCGGTTTAAAAGAAAACGCAATAAAAAGAAAAAAGTATCTTGCAAAGAAAAGTGCGAAGCAAAAGAAATGACACAACCGTTTGCAAAAAAGGTTTATTTGAGCTGATCAAATGGCGTTACCATGGCCGAACACGACCAAGCTCCCGTTAGGTGTAACTATGGTTCTAGTCAGCCAGGTCCCCAAATGAAACCGTGACATTTATGCCGACCAAGTGGCATGGCAATGGTTCGGGTTCGACCAAGCCCCCAAGTGATTCTGTGGCCTTAGGCTGATCAAGAGGCATGAATGGTTCAGACGTGACCAAGTCCCCAAGTGATCTGGTGGCTCTCGCCTATCAAGAGGTATGGTATTGGTTCGGACACGACCAATCCTCCAAGTGATATAACATGATGCTTTTAAAAAGCGAACTCATGGGGTAAACCGGAGGCCGCTTTAGAACAACTCCGTGTAACCACACATGTTTAAAAGAACAGATACCCCGCTTTAGCTGAGGTCCCGGTTTATTATATTTAATCATAATATATACATCATTGTAATATGTACATAAGTAGAACCAATGGCTCAGGTATAATAAGGCCGAAGATGAGCTATGTTCCATGGCCTGTTGGTCTCCTCCTCTGATGTACGTGAGTCCTTATGCTCTCGAATATCGATCAGATAGTATGACCCGTTGTGCAGATTCTTGCTGACCACAAAAGGCCCCTCCCAAGGTGGGGATAAATTATGCATATCAGTCTGATCTTGGATGAGTCGAAGCACCAAATCTCCTTCCTGGAAGGTTCTGGTTCTGACTCGGCGACTGTGATAACGACGAAGATCATGTTGGTAAATCGTCGATCGGGCGGCTGCTATGTCACGCTCTTCATCCAACCGGTCCAAAGCATCTTGTCGTGCTGTGTCATTTTCCGCTTCAATATAAGCCGTCACACGAGGTGAATCATGACGGATATCACTGGGGAGAACCGCCCCCGCTCCATAAACCATGAAGAACGGTGTGTATCCTGTTGACCTGTTGGGTGTTGTATTGACGCTCCATAACACAGATGGTAATTCATCTACCCAACAACCCGGTGTTCTCTGCAAAGGAACCATGAGCCGGGGCTTGATGCCTCTCAAGATCTCTTGATTAGCTCTTTCTGCTTGCCCATTGGACTGTGGGTGTGCCACTGATGAAACATCAAGCCGGATGCGCTCTCGTTCGCAGAACTCCTTCATGGCACCTTTGGACAAATTGGTACCATTATCTGTGATGATACTGTGTGGAAAGCCAAACCGGAAAATCACTTTTTTGATGAACTGAACCGCCGTGGCCGCATCACACTTACTAACAGGTTCTGCCTCCACCCACTTTGTAAACTTGTCAACCGCCACCAGGAGGTGGGTCTTCTTATCTTTGGACCTTTTGAAAGGCCCCACCATATCCAGCCCCCAAGTCGCAAACGGCCAAGTAATTGGAATCATTCTCAATTCTTGAGCCGGTACATGAGCATGTCTTGAAAACCTTTGGCAACCATCACATCGTCTGACCAGATCCTCCGCATGCAGCATGAGCAGTTAACCAATAGAAGCCATGGCAAAATGCTTTAGCCACCAGAGACTTTGAACCGGCGTGGTGACCACAATCTCCTTCATGGATCTCACACAAAATTTCACGGCCTTCTTCAGGAGACACACAGCGTTGAAATGCTCCTGACACACTGCAATGATGCAACTCGCCATTGATAATAGTCATGGACTTGGATCGCCGGATTATCTGTCGGGCCAGAGTCTCATCCTCTGGTAACTCGCCCCAGTTCTTGTACGCCAGGTAAGGAAGCGTCCAAATCGGAATAACATGAAGAGCTGCCACCAATTGAGCCTCCAGATCAGGAATAGCCAAATCCGCTTCACTAGGGATCTTGATCGACGGGTTGTGCAGCACATCCAGAAAAACATTGGGCGGGACCGGTTTGCGCTGGGAGCCCAGCCGGCTTAAAGCGTCCGCCGCTTCATTTTTCCGCCGGTCCACGTGGTCCACCTGATAGCCTTTAAAATGACCTGCAACAATATCCACCTCACGACGATATGCTGCCATGAGTGGGTCCTTGGAGTCCCAAGTGTCGGACACTTGCTGAGCCACGAGGTCTGAGTAACTCGACTTAGATTCATCTCCTTAGCCATCCGGAGACCATGGAGCAAGGCTTCATACTCAGCTGCATTGTTAGTACAAGAGAACATTAAACGGAGAACATAACAAAACTTATCACCTCGTGGGGAAGTTAATACGACTCCAGCCCCCGAGCCTTCCAATTGCCTGGATCCGTCAAAATGGATGGTCCAATATGTGTGATCTGGCTTTTCTTCAGGTGCTTGCATTTCCGTCCAATCATTGATAAAATCAACAAGTGCTTGAGATTTAACCGCCGTCCGAGGCACATACCTCAAACCGTGCGGCCCAAGCTCTATAGCCCACTTGGCAATCCGGCCAGTTGCTTCTCGGTTCTGGATGATATCCCCCAAAGGAGCAGAACTGACCACCGTAATTGGGTGCCCTTGGAAGTATTGTTTAAGCTTCTGGCTCGCCATAAAAACTCCATACACCAGCTTCTGCCAATGCGGATACCTTTGCTTGGACTCAATGAGTACCTCGCTGATATAGTAGACCGGACGTTGAACCGGATGCTCCTTACCTACCTTCTTTCGCTCCACCATAATAGCCACACTGACTGCCCGAGCATTAGCAGCAACATATAGCAGTAACGGCTCCTTGTCAATGGGAGTGGCGAGCACAGGCGGATTGGCCAACTGCCGCTTTAAGTCCTCAAATGCTTCATCAGTCGCGGAACTCCAAACAAACTGATCTGTCTTCTTCAACATCTGATACAAAGGGATTGCCTTCTCACCAAGACGGCTGATAAACCGGCTTAACGCGGCAATCCGGCCTGCCAGGTGTTGAATATCATTGATACACTTTGGTTTAGCCAGGGAGGTGATGGCTGTGATCTTCTCCGGATTGGCCTCAATTTCCCTATTGGACACCAGAAAACCCAACAACTTGCCCGCCGGTACACCAAAGACACACTTGTCCGGATTAAGCATCATCTTGTATGTCCTCAGGTTATCAAAGGTTTCCTTCAAATCATCAATCAAAGTCTCCTTCTCTCTGTATTTAACCATGATATCATCCACGTAAGCATGTACATTATGGCCGATCTGCTTGTGAAGACAATTTTGCACACACTGTTGATAAGTGGCCTGGGCACTCTTGAGCCCAAAGGGCATAGACACGTAGCAGAAGCCTCCAAAGGGAGTTATGAACGCCGTCTTCTCCTGGTCCTTAACTGCCATTTTGATCTGATGATAGCCAGAATATGCATCCAAAAAACTTAAACGCTCACAACTCGCCGTAGCATCAATAATTTGATCAATACGGGGGAGGGCAAAAGGATCTGCTGGACAAGCCTTGTTAAGATCTGTGTAATCCACACACATACGCCAGGTGCCGTTTTTCTTAAGGACCAGCACCGGATTGGCAAGCCACTTAGGGTGAAAAACTTCAATAATAAAACCAGCTGCTAAGAGCCTGGCTACCTCTTCTCCAATCGCCTTGCGTCTTTCTTCGTTAAACCGGCGGAGGAACTGTTTCACCGGTTTGTATTTAGAATCCACATTAAGGGTGTGCTCAGCGAGTTCCCTCGGTACACCTGGCATGTCAGAGGGCTTCCATGCAAAAATGTCCCGATTCTCACGGATGAACTCGATGAGTGCGCTTTCCTATTTCGGATCCAAGTTGGCACTGATGCTGAACTGCTTGGACGAATCGCCAGGTACAAAGTCAACAAGCTTAGTTTCTGCTGCCGATTTGAACTTCAGGGCCGGATCATGCTCCGTAGTTGGCTTCTTTAATGGCGTCATGTCTGCCGGATCAACATGGTCCTTATAATACCTCAGCTCCTCGGTGGCACAAACCGACTCTGCATAGGCCGCGTCTCCTTCCTCGCACTCCAAAGCGATTTTGCGGCTTCCGTGAACCGTTATTGTCCCCTTGTGACCCGGCATCTTAAGCTGCAAATACACATAACAGGGTCGTGCCATAAACTTGGCATAGGCCGGTCGCCCAAACAGGGCGTGATATGGACTTTGGATTTTCACCACTTCAAACGTCAATGTCTCCGACCTGGAATCATGATCATCCCCAAAGGCCACCTCCAAAGCTATCTTACCAACAGGATATGCTAATTTGCCAAGTACTACCCCGTGGAACACCGTATTGGACGGTTTGAGATTTTTATCTGTTAGTCCCATACGACGGAAGGTCTCATAGTACAAGATATTAATGCTGCTCCCTCCATCCATGAGCACCTTGGTGAACTTGTAACCTCCCACCTGAGGCGCCACCACCAGAGCCAACTGACCCAGATTGTCAACCTGGGGAGGGTGATCCTCTCTACTCCATATGATTGGCTGTTCAGACCAGCGTAGATAACGGGGTATGGCCGGTTCAACAGAGTTGACCGCCTTCCTCTGAATCTTCCGGTCTCGCTTGTCCAAGCTAGTGGTGAAGACATGGTACTGCCCACTGCTCAATTTCTTTGGGTTGCTGTGGTAACCTGACTGTTGCTGCTGCTGGTTGCAACCACCCTGGTTGTTCTGATTATTTTGATTATTATGTCCGCCCGGATTACCATTAAATCCTGAACCGGAACTTCCTCCACCGTAACCCGGCCCGGATCCTGAGCCACCGCCAGATTCGTGGTCATACCGGAAATTATTAGAATTCTTGAACTCCTGCATAATAAAGCAATCCTTCCAAAGGTGGTTTGCTAGCGCCTCCTTCGTCCCATGTCTTGGACAAGGCTGGCTTAGCAGATAGTTTAGGCGGTCTGGGTTAGGGTTGGGCGCCCCATTACGATTTTTCGGTTTACCCTTGCATCGCTGGCCATTGTCCTGTGCGTTGGCATTAGCCACAAAGTCCATGTTACCATCCACTTTACGCTTGCCTCCACCACCATTGCCTGTCCAGTGATGCTGCTGACCTTTGGAGTTGCTGTTCCTCTTTCCCTTCCCTGTCTTGTCATCATCAGATTCGGGATCCTTGGTACTATCAGAATCAGCATATTTCACCAAAGCGGCCATGAGGGTCCCCATGTCAGTGCAATGACGCTTCATCCGTCCCAACTTCAGCTTTAGGGGCCCAAACCAGCAGTTGCCTTCTAGGGTTAATACTGCGGTGTCAGTGTTGATGCGGTCTGATGAGTGCAACACTTGTGAAACCCGGCGCACCCAATGAGTCGTTGACTCTCCTTCCTCCTGTACACAGGCAGCTAAGTCCACTATCGACATAGGCTGTTTACATGTATCCTTGAAATTGCTGATAAACCGGGCTCGTAATTGGGCCCATGAACTGATAGAATTAGCCGGCAAGCTTTTTAACCAAGTACGGGCCGTTCCTTCAAGCATCATGGTGAAGTATTTTGCACACACCGTGCCATCCACATCAAGCATCTCCATGGCCATCTCATAGCTCTCCACCCATGTCTCTGGAGGTTGATCCGCCGTGTAATTTGGTACCTTACGCGGGCCTTTGAAATCCTTGGCCAGGCGCACATTGCGTAAAGCGGGGATAAGGCAAGGCACCCCTAAAGAACTAGAAGTAACACCAGGTTCGATCAAGATAGTTGGACGAACCGGCGTGAGCTGCCGAGCCTGATGCTGTGCGGCTAACTCGGCCTCCCTGCGTGCTCGGGCCCGGTCCACCACTTCCTGAGCGTTATCAGCACCGTCCGCCAGGTTGTTGCCACGGGGTGCTCCACGTCGTTCATTACTCGACACTGCCGGTTCATCCATATGTCTGCTATAGCTCCGGCTTGGACGGGGGGTCGAGTGGATCCGATCGCGGCTGTACGAGTACACTTCCTGTTGGACCAAAGCTGTCCTCAGAAGCTCCTTGACCCGTCGCATCTCTATTGCCTGCGGCAAATCACCTTCAATTGGAATGGCCTCCAGCCGTGCAGCAGCCAGGACGAGATTGTCCATCGGGTTGGAGTAGTGACCCGGAGGTGTTAAAACAGCCTGAGGTATAACGGTGTTTTGACGAGGTGGGTCCATCTGACGAGGCTGAACCGGTGCACCGGTCCCGGGAGCTTCTACCCGGTTTCCCTCCAGCGGATTGCCGGTTCCTACTCCTGGAGTGTTGAAAAGGTCTCTGGCCTCAAAAACCGGAGGCAAACGGGATCGGTACTTCCTCCTCATGACTTCCTGTGACACACTCTGGTCCAACATGAGCCTGTAGGCTTGTGCGTCTAAAGCGGCCCGCTCCGTGGCCATCCTGGTGTCCTCAGCTGCCAGATCTGCCTTGGCCTGGGTGATCTGTTCCTTCACTTTTGCAATCTCAGCGTTGTGAATGCCCTGATCCGCCGGATTAGCCTCCGCCATAAGCACAGCCAATGCATCAAATAGCTCTGATAGAACTTGAGCCGGCGGGCGCACAGGGCCTCCTGCCCCGGCAGCCGTCGCCGCTACTGAACCGGAGGTTGTTGCCGCAGCGGTCGAAGAATGAAACGCTGCTTGTGTGCCAGTCATGAATATTCCAACCCAGTTGGGCAGATCAGAGGGGTCCGGAATACTGTCGCCATCGGAACAGCCCCCAATCCGGCCATCTTGTAGCTGATAAAGAGATTCGGTTTCTCCGGTCGATGACTCGTCATCGAAACAAACGGCGGTCTCGCCGCGAGATTCCGATCCATCCTCATAACTTCCTCCATGGATGACCCCCATGAAGGCACGCTTAAAGGCCGGTTTAACCCGGGCGGATCGCGCACGTTGAGCCGTCTCGACGAGGTCGGTGCAGACGTCCGGCTCAGGGCCCGGTTAACCAATCTTTCCAATGAAAACGTGAATGCCACCAAAGGGGACCCAGTACCCGTACTCAACTGAGCTGGCCTCGGGGCCCCAACCTGCGTCATCGATGTAGAGCTTGCCGCGACGACTCTTAGTCATCCGGCCTACAGCGTAGCCCTCGAGTCCTTTAAAGCGGCCCTCCAAGAACCTGAAACCATCGTGCGATAGCCCCACGGTGGGCGCCAACTGTCGTGGTTTTGTCACGGCGGATGTCCTAGAGAAAGGACTTAGTCGTGGAGCCATCGCGACGGGTTAGCTTGAAGGGGTTAAAGTGGACATAGGGACGCAAGAGAGTTTATACTAGTTCGGCCCCTTCGATGAAGGTAAAAGCCTACGTCTAGTTGTGATGGAATTGATGGGGTTTCGATGACTAGGGAGCAAACAAGCTTCGCCTATGTCTTGAGTTGTTCTCTCTCCTTGAACCGCCGCTGGGTTGTCCCCTTATATACACGGGTGACGCCCGTCGGTTCACAGAGTCCCAACACCGGTCCATATTCGTATCCGGGTTGGTCTCTCCCTATTCCTAACTTACAATACAAGTTTATATACAAATGCCGATTTACGGCTACAAGTATAAAACCGATCACGGGCCTTAGGCCCTTGTCTATCTTCTTGGGCTTTAGTACTCTTGAATTACTGATGAAGTTGACCCGGCCCAGATATGCCAGTTTACGCCCAGCGGTAATATCCCCAACACCCTCCCTGGCAATTTACACGTTGAGAACCACAATTGGGTTATGCCAGAATTTCCTGAGCTGGGTTGGAATGATGTGCCACAGCCAGTCAATGAGCAGCAAAAAAATGATGTGGTTCATGAAGATGTGCAGCATGAGGAAGTTCAGGAAATTCAGTCCCAGGAGTCCATTGTTCTACAACCTTCAGATGATTCAGTTAACAATGTTGACAATGCTGCTGAGGTGGCTCTCTTCCAGCCCCCAATGGGACCACAGCAACCTCCTCTTATGATTGGGCAAGTTCTCACCATCTATGGACCGGTTTTGCTACCTGTGATGCAGTGGTAGCGTTCTTTCGAGAAGATGTTGCCGTTTATATGGTCTTCAAACATTCCTCAGTTTGTTTTCAAGTCTGACATAGGTGCTATACTCAACAAGCATTCCTGTGAAGCTCTCTGTAGTGGCCCAGTTTCCACTCTTAAGCTCCTGCCTGCACCTGAATCCTCGATCAGCATTGCTCCGGATGTGCCAAATGCTCCTGTTAAAAGGCCAGTTGCTCGAGCTCTCTACTTTGATGATTTGGATGACCCAGATTCTGAAACCTTTGAATTCTCTGTTGTGCCTGAGGTATCTCTGAAGCGAGCAAGGAAGTATCAAGCCTCAACAATTATTGTTGATACTGAGGTTCGGCGCAGTGCACGTCTGAGCGCTCTCCGTGATGGCTACCGCAAAGTAGCTAGTGGTATTTCTCCCAAGAAGTCTCATACTTTGAAGAAGCGCAAGACCAGCAACTCCTAGTCTGAGAATAGTCCTTCTGTGCCACCACCAACTGCTATTGCAGATCTTCAATGCATTGGCGCCCGTCTTTGCATTGCACCTGAGAAGATCTCTACGGATAAGCTTGTTGCTGATCCGGCCAAGTCCAGCAGCAGTCGGGGTTCTGATGATTAGTTACTTCCTGCAGGGTTCTGGTCTATGGCGTACCGTAATCGCCATTTATCTTTCTTTTCTTGTTGAGAACTATGTGATGCTTGTCTGCTGTGTGGGTCGGTGTAGGTCATTGCGTGCCTATTTACTATGCTTTTACTTTTGGTTTGTAATGAATCAGACAAGATTTAAGGAGTGGAAGGTGCTACGTTGGAATGTTCGTGGCCTCAATGCTGAAGCGCGTCAGCTTGCAGTTAGGTAGAAGATCGATGAAAGTGGTTGTTCTGTTGTCTGTCTTCAGGAAACTAAATGCATGCAAATGGATCAGCGATTCATTAGGAAGTTTTGCCCGAGGCATTTGGATAATTTTGTTTACGTACCTTCGGCTAGTGCGTCTGCTGGGATGGTGGTCGTTTGGAATTCATCCTTTTTCATAGGTTCTTTAATCGAGTCCAAATCCTATGGGATAATTGTGGAGTTTAAATCCAAACATACCTCAGAAACTTGGTCTCTAGTCTCTGTTTATGGCCCGTGTCAAGGCCCTGCCCATGATGAATTTGTTCAATGGTTATATAATCTTGATATTCGGTTTGGTCAGAACTGGCTGCTTTTGGGTGATTTCAACTTCATGAGATCGTTGGAGAACCGCAATCTTCTGGGAGGTGATGTTAACGATATCTTCTTGTTTAATGAGATAATTGGTCATTTGGGACTTGTTGAGTTGCCAATCAAGGGGTGTCAATACACTTGGTCGAATATGCAAACCTCACCGCTTCTAGAACAGATAGATTGGTTTTTCACTTCGGTTACTTGGACATCAGACCACCCCAACACAATGGTTTAAAGTTGACTAATACTTGTTTAAAGTTCTTAACCAAGCTCTTGGCAAATCGTCTTCAGGGTGTGATCCTGAAATGTATCTGTCGGAGTAAATAGCCATGGGTAGCCTAGCCGGCTTCCCCTGGCCCTTCTGAAAAAGTTACGAGCCCGCCTGGCTCTCAAGAATCCAAGACATGGGGCCGCCTTCCCCTAGCTGGCGGTAACCCAGGCCGGCTTTCGGAAGGCGGTCCGACTTTAGCCCTCATGAGAAGGCCGACTCCAAGAAGCCGGCCATGAGAAGGCCGACTCCAAGAAGCCGGCTCCCTATAAAGCGGTCAAGACCGTACCCACAAAGTTTGCACCCACCTAACGGCGGTGCGACGGGGCGTGGCTACAGTAAAGCCTGCCACCCCCGAATCCCGGAGCACGCCTGGCATGGTGCGCCGTACGGGCTAGGCACGACCCGTCCGGCGCGGCACTGTTGCCATGTTGACCCTGGCATCACCCACGACGGGCCGCCAGCGTGGCCCACAGACGGTGGGCCCCTTTGAGCAGAGAGACGCCCGAAGGCGGCCACGCCTCCAACTAGTCGGCCCAAGACAGAGCCGGCTCCCCGCAGCCGGCTTGCCGCCTTCCTCGAAGAGGACGCCCCATTAAGGAGACAAGACGCGGTAAGGCTACAGCGATCGCCTGACAGGCGGCGGTACTGTAGCCGCGCTTACCACGATGAAGCTCACGTCAACAAGATGGAGCCACGGTAACCAGCCGCCGACCAGGCCCTGGACAGTGGGGCCTGCCTGTCGACCAAGGGGCCGGCAGCTGGCGGGACCGACCAGTCGGCGGGCCCCAGCAGCCGGCACAGAAGCCGGCGAGGCAGTCACAGACGGCTGGGCCCCGTGCCCAGTCGGATTACCATTGTACCCCCGGGGGTAGGCCTATATAAACCCCCCGGAGCACCCATGCAAAGGGTTCGACCCCTTACTAGTCCTAGACACCCCACAAGGAGAAGAAGCAGGCTTGCCGTGCCCTTCTTCCTCCTCCCACCAAACAGCTCAAGGAGCGTTGTATTGCTACTCGATTCATCTAGTGAACATGCGGAGACCCCGCAGAGCAGCAGTAGGGGTGTTATCTCCACGGAGAGCCCCGAAGCTGGGTAAGATCCGCCGGCGTGCATGTCTTCGCCTTATCCCGTTTCCAGGCATAGACGATGTCTTACTGGCTCCCACAATGATAAGCCACCCGTTGGCATATGTCGCACCTACCACCCGACATTTGGCGCCCACCATGGGGCCAGGTGCACCGTCGTCCGGAGACCTGTTCTGGACGGGAACCTTATTCCTCCCCCGCGAGCGTAGCCAGCCCGGCACGCCCGATGGCGCTTGCCACGACGCGCTGCAAGGCGTCACTAGCATCTGCGCGGCAAGAGGCCTCGCCGATCTCCTCGACGAAACTCTCACCTCTGACGAGCTCGCCTCCGATGCGGGAACCGACCACCTCGCCAACCTTCTCGGCCAGCTCCATGTCTCCAGCGAGCCCGCTGCGGACCTGGAGTCGGTTGGCTCCATCGACCCGATGCCTGTCGACTCCGACACGGCCTCCTACGACACCTTCCCCACCAACGTCGCGATCTACAACGACCCGCTTCCTCGAGCCGACGGCTGCGATGCTGTCACCGCCGAAGTGATGGTTGTCGGCCACGGCAGCCTGGCCGATGAGAGCGCCCACGACGCCTCGCGTGCGGCAGCCCACGACTTGTCCGCTCCCCTCCCGGCTAATGCCGACGACGAAGCACTGGAAGCATGCCGCCTCGCCCTCCTCGCAGAGGGCCGGAGGCTGGCCTCCGTAAGACGCCTCACTGAGGCCAACCAACGCGAAGCTGACCACGCCGCCTTCGGCACGCCGGCCCCGGGCGGGCCAAGCCGGGCCGGCCTTGTCAAGCAACGCGGCGCCGTCATCGCCGACACGCTGGGAGTCGACCGCCCGGTCTATGTGTTGGGTTTCGTAGTAATTTCAAAAAATTTCCTACGCGCACACAGGATCATGTGATGCATAGCAACGAGAGGAGAGTGTTGTCTACGTACCCAACGCAGACCGACTGCGGAAGCGATGACACGACGTAGAGGAAGTAGTCGTACGTCTTCACGATCCAACCGATCAAGCACCGAAACTACGGCACCTCCGAGTTCGAGCACACGTTCAGCTTGATGACGATCCCCGGACTCCGATCCAGCAAAGTGTCGGGGAAGAGTTCCGTCAGCACGACGGCGTGGTGACGATCTTGATGAACTACAGCAGCAGGGCTTCGCCTAAACTCCGCTACAGTATTATCGAGGAATATGGTGGCAGGGGGCACCGCACACGGCTAAGGAATCGATCACGTGGATCAACTTGTGTTAACTTGTGTGTTTAGAGGTGCCCCTGCCTCCGCATATAAAGGATCCAAGGGGGGGGTGCGGCCGGCCCTAGAGGAGGCGCGCAGGAGGAGTCCTACTCCTACCGGGAGTAGGACTCCCCTCCCGTTCCTTGTCCAACTAGGAGAGGTGGAGGGAGAGAAGGAAAGGGGGGGCGCCGCCCCTCCCTCCTTGTCCAATTCGGACTAGGGGGAGAGGGGGCGCGCGGCCTGCTGTGGCAGCCCCTTCCTCTTCTCCACATTAGGCCCATAAGGCCCATTAACCCCCCGGGGGGTTCCGGTAACCCCCGGTGCTCCGGTTTTATCCGATACTCTTCCGGAACCCTTCCGGTGTCCGAATATTGTCATCCAATATATCAATCTTTACGTCTCGACCATTTCGAGACTCCTCGTCATGTCCGTGATCACATCCGGGACTCCGAACAACCTTCGGTACATCAAAATGCATAAACTCATAATATAACTGTCATCGTAACCTTAAGCGTGCGGACCCTACGGGTTCGAGAACAATGTAGACATGACCGAGACATGTCTCTGGTCAATAACCAATAGCGGGACCTGGATGCCCATATTGGCTCCTACATATTCTACGAAGATATTTATCGGTCAGACCGCATAACAACATACGTTGTTCCCTTTGTCATCGGTATGTTACTTGCCCGAGATTCGATCGTCGGTATCCAATACCTAGTTCAATCTCGTTACCGGCAAGTCTCTTTACTCGTTCCGTAATACATCATCTCACAACTAACATATTAGTTGTAATGCTTGCAAGGCTTATGTGATGTGTATTACCGAGAGGGCCCAGAGATACCTCTCCGACAATCGGAGTGACAAATCCTAATCTCGAAATACGCCAACCCAACATCGACCATTGGAGACACCTGTAGTACTCCTTTATAATCACCCAGTTACGTTGTGACGTTTGGTAGTACCCAAAGTGTTCCTCCGGTAAACGGGAGTTGCATAATCTCATAGTCATAGGAACATGTATAAGTCATGAAGAAAGCAATAGCAACATACTAAACGATCGGGTGCTAAGCTAATGGAATGGGTCATGTCAATCAGATCATTCTACTAATGATGTGACCTCCTTTAATCAAATAACAACTCTTTGTTCATGGTTAGGAAACATAACCATCTTTGATTAACGAGCTAGTCAAGTAGAGGCATACTAGTGACACTATGTTTGTCTATGTATTCACACATGTATTATGTTTCCGGTAAATACAATTCTAGCATGAATAATAAACATTTATAATTATTATAAGGAAATAAATAATAACTTTATTATTGCCTCTAGGGCATATTTCCTTCAGTCTCCCACTTGCACTAGAGTCAATAATCTAGATTACACTGTAATGATTCTAACACCCATGGAGCCTTGGTGCTGATCATGTTTTGCTCGTGGAAGAGGCTTAGTCAACGGGTCTGCAACATTCAGATCCGTATGTATCTTGCAAATCTCTATGTCTCCCACCTGGACTAGATCCCGGATGGAGTTGAAGCGTCTCTTGATGTGTTTGGTCCTTTTGTGAAATCTGGATTCCTTTGCTAAGGCAATTGCACCAGTATTGTCACAAAAGATTTTCATTGGACCCGATGCACTAGGTATGACACCTAGATCGGATATGAACTCCTTCATCCAGACTCCTTCATTTGCTGCTTCCGAAGCAGCTATGTATTCCGCTTCACATGTAGATCCCGCTACAACGCTTTGTTTAGAACTGCACCAACTGACAGCTCCACCGTTTAATGTAAACACATATCCGGTTTGCGATTTAGAATCGTCCGGATCAGTGTCAAAGCTTGCATCAACGTAACCTTTTACGATGAGCTCTTTGTCACTTCCATATACGAGAAACATATCCTTAGTCCTTTTCAGGTATTTCAGGATGTTCTTGACCGCTGTCCAGTGATCCATTCCTGGATTACTTTGGTACCTCCCTGCTAAACTTATAGCAAGGCACACATCAGGTCTGGTACACAGCATTGCATACATGATAGAGCCTATGGCTGATGCATAGGGAACATCTTTCATATTCTCTCTATCTTCTGCAGTGGTCGGGCATTGAGTCTTACTCAATTTCACACCTTGTAACACAGGCAAGAACCCTTTCTTTGCTTGATCCATTTTGAATTTCTTCAAAATTTTGTCAAGGTATGTGCTTTGTGAAAGTCCAATTAAGCGTCTTGATCTATCTCTATAGATCTTAATGCCTAATATGTAAGAAGCTTCACCGAGGTCTTTCATTGAAAAACTTTTATTCAAGTATCCCTTTATGCTATCCAGAAATTCTATATCATTTCCAATCAGTAATATGTCATCCACATATAATATCAGAAATGCTACAGAGCTCCCACTCACTTTCTTGAAAATACAGGCTTCTCCGAAAGTCTGTATAAAACCAAATGCTTTGATCACACTATCAAAACGTTTATTCCAACTCCGAGAGGCTTGCACCAGTCCATAAATGGATCGCTGGAGCTTGCACACTTTGTTAGCTCCCTTTGGATCGACAAAACCTTCTGGTTGCATCATATACAACTCTTCTTCCAGAAATCCATTCAGGAATGCAGTTTTTACATCCATTTGCCAAATTTCATAATTATAAAATGCGGCAATTGCTAACATGATTCGGACGGACTTAAGCATCGCTACGGGTGAGAAGGTCTCATCGTAGTTAATTCCTTGAACTTGCCGAAAACCTTTTGCGACAAGTCGAGCTTTGTAGACAGTAACATTACCATCAGCGTCAGTCTTCTTCTTAAAGATCCATTTATTCTCAATCGCTTGCCGATCATCGGGCAAGTCAACCAAAGTCCATACTTTGTTCTCATACATGGATCCCATCTCAGATTTCATGGCTTCTAGCCACTTTGCGGAATCTGGGCTCACCATTGCTTTTTCATAGTTCGTAGGTTCATCATGATCTAGTAGCATGACCTCCAGAACAGGATTATCGTACCACTCTGGTGCGGATCTTACTCTGGTTGATCTACGAGGTTCAGTAGTATCTTGATCTAAAGTTTCATGATCATTATCATTGGCTTCCTCACTAACTGGTGTAGGTGTCACTGAAACAGTTTTCTGTGATGAACTACTTTCCAGTAAGGGAGCAGGTACAGTTACCTCGTCAAGTTCTACTTTCCTCCCACTCACTTCTTTCGAGAGAAACTCCTTCTCTAGAAATGATCCATTCTTAGCAACGAATGTTTTGCCTTCGGATCTGTGATAGAAGGTGTACCCAACAGTTTCCTTTGGGTATCCTATGAATACACATTTCTCCGATTTGGGTTCGAGCTTATCAGGTTGAAGCTTTTTCACATAAGCATCGCAGCCCCAAACTTTAAGAAACGACAACTTTGGTTTCTTGCCAAACCATAGTTCATAAGGCGTCGTCTCAACGGATTTTGATGGTGCCCTATTTAACGTGAATGCGGCCGTCTCTAAAGCATATCCCCAAAATGATAGCGGTAAATCAGTAAGAGACATCATAGATCGCACCATATCTAGTAAAGTACGATTACGACGTTCGGATACACCATTACGCTGTGGTGTTCCGGGTGGCGTGAGTTGCGAAACTATTCCACAGTTTTTCAAATGTACACCAAACTCGTAACTCAAATATTCTCCTCCACGATCAGATCGTAGAAACTTTATTTTCTTGTTACGATGATTTTCAACTTCACTCTGAAATTCTTTGAACTTTTCAAATGTTTCAGACTTATGTTTCATTAAGTAAATATACCCATATCTGCTTAAATCATCTGTGAAGGTGAGAAAATAACGATATCCGCCACGAGCCTCAATATTCATCGGGCCACATACATCGGTATGTATGATTTCCAACAAATCTGTTGCTCTCTCCATAGTACCGGAGAACGGTGTTTTAGTCATCTTGCCCATGAGGCACGGTTCGCAAGTACCAAGTGATTCATAATCAAGTGGTTCCAAAAGTCCATTAGTATGGAGTTTCTTCATGCGTTTTATACCGATATGACCTAAATGACAGTGCCACAAATAAGTTGCACTTTCATTATCAACTCTGCATCTTTTGGTTTCAATATTATGAATATGTGTATTACTACTATCGAGATTTAGTAAGAATAGACCACTCTTCAAGGGTGCATGACCATAAAAGATATTACTCATATAAATAGAACAACCATTATTCTCTGATTTAAATGAATAACCGTCTCGCATTAAACAAGATCCAGATATAATGTTCATGCTCAACGCTGGCACCAAATAACAATTATTTAGGTCTAATATTAATCCCGAAGGAAGATGTAGAGGTAGCGTGCCGACCGCGATCACATCGACTTTGGAACCGTTTCCCACGCGCATCGTCACCTCGTCCTTTGCCAGTGCCCGCTTATTCTGTAGTCCCTGTTTCGAGTTGCAAATATTAGCAACAGAACCAGTATCAAATACCCAGGTGCTACTGCGAGCTCTAGTAAGGTACACATCAATAACATGTATATCACATATACCTTTGTTCACCTTGCCATCCTTCTTATCCGCCAAATACTTGGGGCAGTTCCGCTTCCAGTGACCAGTCTGCTTGCAGTAGAAGCACTCAGTTTCAGGCTTAGGTCCAGACTTGGGTTTCTTCTCTTGAGCAGCAACTTGCTTGCCGTTCTTTTTGAAGTTCCCCTTTTTCTTCCCTTTGCCCTTTTTCTTGAAACTAGTGGTCTTGTTAACCATCAACACTTGATGCTCCTTCTTGATTTCTACCTCCACAGCTTTCAGCATTGCGAAGAGCTCGGGAATAGTCTTGTTCATCCCTTGCATATTATAGTTCATCACGAAGCTTTTGTAGCTTGGTGGCAGTGATTGGAGAATTCTGTCAATGACGCAATCATCCGGAAGATTAACTCCCAATTGAATCAAGTGATTATTATACCCAGACATTTTGAGTATATGCTCACTGACAGAACTGTTCTCCTCCATCTTGCAGCTATAGAACTTATTGGAGACTTCATATCTCTCAATCCGGGCATTTGCTTGAAATATTAACTTCAACTCCTGGAACATCTCATATGCTCCATGACGTTCAAAACGTCGTTGAAGTCCCGATTCTAAGCCGTAAAGCATGGCACACTGAACTATCGAGTAGTCATCAGCTTTGCTCTGCCAGACGTTCATAACATCTGGCGTTGCTCCAGCAGCAGGCCTGGCACCCAGCGGTGCTTCCAGGACGTAATTCTTCTGTGCAGCAATGAGGATAATCCTCAAGTTACGGACCCAGTCCGTGTAATTGCTACCATCATCTTTCAACTTTGCTTTCTCAAGGAACGCATTAAAATTTAACGGAACAACAGCACGAGCCATCTATCTACAATCAACATAAACAAGCAAGATACTATCAGGGACTAAGTTCATGATAAATTTTAAGTTCAATTAATCATATTACAAAAGAACTCCCACTTATATAGACATCTCTCTAATCCTCTAAGTGATCACGTGATCCAAATCAACTAAACCATAACCGATCATCACGTGAGATGGAGTAGTTTTCAATGGTGAACATCGTTATGTTGATCATATCTACTATATGATTCACGCTCGACCTTTCGGTCTCCGTGTTCCGAGGCCATATCTGCATATGCTAGGCTCGTCAAGTTTAACCTGAGTATTCTGCGTGTGCAAAACTGGCTTGCACCCGTTGTAGATGGACGTAGAGCTTATCACACCCGATCATCACGTGGTGTCTGGGCACGACGAACTTTGGCAACGGTGCATACTCAGGGAGAACACTTCTTGATAATTTAGTGAGAGATCATCTTATAATGCTACCGTCAATCAAAGCAAGATAAGATGCATAAAAAGATAAACATCACATGCAATCAATATAAGTGATATGATATGGCCATCATCATCTTGTGCTTGTGATCTCCATCTCTGAAGCACCGTCATGATCACCATCGTCACCGGCGCGACACCTTGATCTTCATCGTAGCATCGTTGTCGTCTCGCCAATCTTATGCTTCAACGACTATCACTACCGTTTAGTAATAAAGTAAAGCATTACATCGCGATTGCATTGCATACAATAAAGCGACAACCATATGGCTCCTGCCAGTTGCCGATAACTCGGTTACAAAACATGATCATCTCATACAATAAAATTCAGCATCATGCCTTGACCATATCACATCACAACATGCCCTGCAAAAACAAGTTAGACGTCCTCTACTTTGTTGTTGCATGTTTTACGTGGCTGCTACGGGCTTAAGTAAGAACCAATCTCACCTACGCATCAAAACCACAACGATAGTTTGTCAAATAGACTCTGTTTTAACCTTCTCAAGGACCGGGCGTAGCCATACTCGGTTCAACTAAAGTTGGAGAGACAGTCGCCCGCAAGCCATCTATGTGCAAAGCACGTCGAAGGAACCGGTCTCGCGTAAGCGTACGCGTAAGGTTGGTCCGGGTCGTCTCGTCCAACAATACCGCCGAACCAAAATATGACATGCTGGTAGGCAGTATGACTTGTATCGTCCACAACTCACTTGTGTTCTACTCGTGCATATAACATCAACATAAGTAACCTAGGCTCGGATGCCACTGTTGGGTTTCGTAGTAATTTCAAAAAAATTCCTACGCGCACACAGGATCATGTGATGCATAGCAACGAGAGGAGAGTGTTGTCTACGTACCCAACGCAGACCGACTGCGGAAGCGATGACACGACGTAGAGGAAGTAGTCGTACGTCTTCACGATCCAACCGATCAAGCACCGAAACTACGGCACCTCCGAGTTCGAGCACACGTTCAGCTTGATGACGATCCCCAGACTCCGATCCAGCAAAGTGTCGGGGAAGAGTTCCGTCAGCACGACGGCGTGGTGACGATCTTGATGAACTACAGCAGCAGGGCTTCGCCTAAACTCCGCTACAGTATTATCGAGGAATATGGTGGCAGGGGGCACCGCACACGGCTAAGGAATCGATCACGTGGATCAACTTGTGTTAACTTGTGTGTTTAGAGGTGCCCCTGCCTCCGTATATAAAGGATCCAAGGGGGGGTGCGGCCGGCCCTAGAGGAGGCGCGCAGGAGGAGTCCTACTCCTACCGGGAGTAGGACTCCCCTCCCGTTCCTTGTCCAACTAGGAGAGGTGGAGGGAGAGAAGGAAACGGGGGGCGCCGCCCCTCCCTCCTTGTCCAATTCGGACTAGGGGGAGAGGGGGCGCGCGGCCTGCTGTGGCAGCCCCTTCCTCTTCTCCACATTAGGCCCATAAGGCCCATTAACTCCCCGGGGGGTTCCGGTAACCCCCCGGTGCTCCGGTTTTATCCGATACTCTTCCGGAACCCTTCCGGTGTCCGAATATTGTCATCCAATATATCAATCTTTACGTCTCGACCATTTCGAGACTCCTCGTCATGTCCGTGATCACATCCGGGACTCCGAACAACCTTCGGTACATCAAAATGCATAAACTCATAATATAACTATCATCGTAACCTTAAGCGTGCGGACCCTACGGGTTCGAGAACAATGTAGACATGACCGAGACATGTCTCTGGTCAATAACCAATAGCGGGACCTGGATGCCCATATTGGTTCCTACATATTCTACGAAGATCTTTATCGGTCAGACCGCATAACAACATACGTTGTTCCCTTTGTCATCGGTATGTTACTTGCCCGAGATTCGATCGTCGGTATCCAATACCTAGTTCAATCTCGTTACCGGCAAGTCTCTTTACTCGTTCCGTAATACATCATCTCACAACTAACATATTAGTTGTAATGCTTGCAAGGTTTATGTGATGTGTATTACCGAGAGGGCCCAGAGATACCTCTCCGACAATCGGAGTGACAAATCCTAATCTCGAAATACGCCAACCCAACATCGACCATTGGAGACACCTGTAGTACTCCTTTATAATCACCCAGTTACGTTGTGACGTTTGGTAGTACCCAAAGTGTTCCTCCGGTAAACGGGAGTTGCATAATCTCATAGTCATAGGAACATGTATAAGTCATGAAGAAAGCAATAGCAACATACTAAACGATCGGGTGCTAAGCTAATGGAATGGGTCATGTCAATCAGATCATTCTACTAATGATGTGAACTCGTTAATCAAATAACAACTCATTGTTCATGGTTAGGAAACATAACCATCTTTGATTAACGAGCTAGTCAAGTAGAGGCATACTAGTGACACTCTGTTTGTCTATGTATTCACACATGTATTATGTTTCCGGTAAATACAATTCTAGCATGAATAATAAACATTTATCATGATTATAAGGAAATAAATAATAACTTTATTATTGCCTCTAGGGCATATTTCCTTCAGTCTCCCACTTGCACTAGAGTCAATAATCTAGATTACACTGTAATGATTCTAACACCCATGGAGCCTTGGTGCTGATCATGTTTTGCTCGTGGAAGAGGCTTAGTCAACGGGTCTGCAACATTCAGATTCGTATGTATCTTGCAAATCTCTATGTCTCCCACCTGGACTAGATCCCGGATGGAGTTGAAGCGTCTCTTGATGTGTTTGGTCCTTTTGTGAAATCTGGATTCCTTTGCTAAGGCAATTGCACCAGTATTGTCACAAAAGATTTTCATTGGACCCGATGCACTAGGTATGACACCTAGATCGGATATGAACTCCTTCATCCAGACTCCTTCATTTGCTGCTTCCGAAGCAGCTATGTACTCCGCTTCACATGTAGATCCCGCTACAACGCTTTGTTTAGAACTGCACCAACTGACAGCTCCACCGTTTAATGTAAACACGTATCCGGTTTGCGATTTAGAATCGTCCGGATCAGTGTCAAAGCTTGCATCAACGTAACCTTTTACGGTGAGCTCTTTGTCACCTCCATATACGAGAAACATATCCTTAGTCCTTTTCAGGTATTTCAGGATGTTCTTGACCGCTGTCCAGTGATCCACTCCTGGATTACTTTGGTACCTCCCTGCTAAACTTATAGCAAGGCACACATCAGGTCTGGTACACAGCATTGCATACATGATAGAGCCTATGGCAGATGCATAGGGAACATCTTTCATATTCTCTCTATCTTCTGCAGTGGTCGGGCATTGAGTCTTACTCAATTTCACACCTTGTAACACAGGCAAGAACCCTTTCTTTGCTTGATCCATTTTGAATTTCTTCAAAATTTTGTCAAGGTATGTGCTTTGTGAAAGTCCAATTAAGCGTCTTGATCTATCTCTATAGATCTTAATGCCTAATATGTAAGCAGCTTCACCGAGGTCTTTCATTGAAAAACTTTTATTCAAGTATCCCTTTATGCTATCCAGAAATTCTATATCATTTCCAATCAGTAATATGTCATCCACATATAATATCAGAAATGCTACAGAGCTCCCACTCACTTTCTTGTAAATACAGGCTTCTCCAAAAGTTTGTATAAAACCAAATGCTTTGATCACACTATCAAAACGTTTATTCCAACTCCGAGAGGCTTGCACCAGTCCATAAATGGATCGCTGGAGCTTGCACACTTTGTTAGCTCCCTTTGGATCGACAAAACCTTCTGGTTGCATCATATACAACTCTTCTTCCAGGAATCCATTCAGGAATGCAGTTTTGACATCCATTTGCCAAATTTCATAATCATAAAATGCGGCAATTGCTAACATGATTCGGACGGACTTAAGCATCGCTACGGGTGAGAAGGTCTCATCGTAGTCAATTCCTTGAACTTGCCGAAAACCTTTTGCGACAAGTCGAGCTTTGTAGACAGTAACATTACCATCAGCGTCAGTCTTCTTCTTAAAGATCCATTTATTCTCAATCGCTTGCCGATCATCGGGCAAGTCAACCAAAGTCCATACTTTGTTCTCATACATGGATCCCATCTCAGATTTCATGGCTTCAAGCCACTTTGCGGAATCTGGGCTCACCATCGCTTCTTCATAGTTCGTAGGTTCATCATGATCTAGTAGCATGACTTCCAGAACAGGATTTCCGTACCACTCTGGCGCGGATCTTACTCTGGTTGATCTACGTGGTTCAGTAGTATCTTGATCTGAAGTTTCATGATCATTATCATTGGCTTCCTCACTAACCGGTGTAGGTGTCACTGAAACAGTTTTCTGTGATGAACTACTTTCCAGTAAGGGAGCAGGTACAGTTACCTCGTCAAGTTCTACTTTCCTCCCACTCACTTCTTTCGAGAGAAACTCCTTCTCTAGAAATGATCCATTCTTAGCAACGAATGTTTTGCCTTCGGATCTGTGATAGAAGGTGTACCCAACAGTTTCCTTTGGGTATCCTATGAAGACACATTTCTCCGATTTGGGTTCGAGCTTATCAGTTTGAAGTTTTTTCACATAAGCATCGCAGCCCCAAACTTTAAGAAACGACAACTTTGGTTTCTTGCCAAACCACAGTTCATAAGGCGTCGTGGCAGGGGGCAGGGGGCACCGCACACGGCTAAGGAATTGATCACGTGGATCAACTTGTGTCAACTTGTGTGTTTAGAGGTGCCCCTGCCTCAGTATATAAAGGAGCCAAGGGGGGAGGGTGCGCCGGCCAGGAGGAGGAGGCGCAGGAGGAGTCCTACTCCTACCGGGAGTAGGACTCCCCTCCAATCCTATTCCAATTAGGATTCCCAAGGGGGAAAGAGGGAGAGGGGTGGCCGGCCACCTCTCCTAGTCCTAATAGGACTAGGGGAAGGGGGGAGGCGCGCAGCCCCCTTGGGCTGCCCTTTTCTCCTTTCCACTAAGGCCCATGAAGGCCCATGTGGTTCCCGGGGGGTTCCGGTAACCTCCCGGTAACCCGGTAAAATCCCGATTTCACCCGGAACACTTCCGATGTCCAAACATAGGCTTCCAATATATCAATCTTTATGTCTCGACCATTTCGAGACTCCTCGTCATGTCCGTGATCACATCCGGGACTCCGAACAACCTTCGGTACATCAAAATGCATAAACTCATAATATAACTGTCATCGTAACCTTAAGCGTGCGGACCCTACGGGTTCGAGAACAATGTAGACATGACCGAGACATGTCTCTGGTCAATAACCAATAGCGGGACCTGGATGCCCATATTGGCTCCTACATATTCTACGAAGATCTTTATCGGTCAGACCGCATAACAACATACGTTGTTCCCTTTGTCATCGGTATGTTACTTGCCCGAGATTCGATCGTTGGTATCCAATACCTAGTTCAATCTCGTTACCGGCAAGTCTCTTTACTCGTTCCGTAATACATCATCTCACAACTAACATATTAGTTGTAATGCTTGCAAGGCTTATGTGATGTGTATTACCGAGAGGGCCCAGAGATACCTCTCCGACAATCGGAGTGACAAATCCTAATCTCGAAATACGCCAACCCAACATCGACCATTGGAGACACCTGTAGTACTCCTTTATAATCACCCAGTTACGTTGTGACGTTTGGTAGTACCCAAAGTGTTCCTCCGGTAAACGGGAGTTGCATAATCTCATAGTCATAGGAACATGTATAAGTCATGAAGAAAGCAATAGCAACATACTAAACGATCGGGTGCTAAGCTAATGGAATGGGTCATGTCAATCAGATCATTCTACTAATGATGTGACCTCGTTTAATCAAATAACAACTCTTTGTTCATGGTTAGGAAACATAACCATCTTTGATTAACGAGCTAGTCAAGTAGAGGCATACTAGTGACACTATGTTTGTCTATGTATTCACACATGTATTATGTTTCCGGTAAATACAATTCTAGCATGAATAATAAACATTTATCATGATTATAAGGAAATAAATAATAACTTTATTATTGCCTCTAGGGCATATTTCCTTCACTATGCCACTCCGCTCGAGAACTTGCGTGCCGCCCAGGCGGCTGTAGACGAGTTGGACGGCTTGGAGGCCAAAGACCTCCCCCACATGACCCGGCGCATCCAGCAATTGATTGACGCAGCCACGCAGCGACACGAAGCCGACGCCCACGCGGAAAGCCCTCCCCCGCGCCGAGAACACAGCGCGACGTCCCGGACGCCGACTACGAGCAATACCTGCACGCGACGCGAGAAGGAGCCGGCTGCCAGCCGCAGCCGGACCCGGATCTCCATCGAGCGAGACGCGGACGGTCATCCCCGAGCCATGGAATGGCGGGGCGACCCGCCTCCGCCTCCGCCCCGTGGAGAGAGATATCCCGCCTCGCCGCCAGTGGCGCACCCGACTCTCAGCGGCCGGCTAGGCCGCCACGAAGGAATCGGCGAGAAGGACGCCCGCCATCGGATCGACCGCCTGGCGCGATCCCTGGCATTGGAAGAAGAAGACGATGTCGGCCCGCCTTGTTTCGGCCCCCGCATCCGCGACGAGCCCTTTCCCAAAGGGTTCTCGCTCCCAAGAGACACGCCCAAGTACAACGGCTCCGTGAAGCCAGAAGATTGGTTGATCGACTACTCCATGGCGGTTAGCATAGCCAACGGTAACCGGCGCGTCGCCGTAAAGTACGTGCCCCTCATGCTGCAAGGCATGACGCGGACCTGGCTCAACAGCCTCAAGCCGCATAGCATCAACAGCTGGCTAGACTTCACAGAAGCCTTCATCCGCAACTTCACCAGCACCTACAAGCGGGATCCCAAGCCCAGACAGCTCTCCTTGTGCGTACAAGGCCCCGCCGAGTCCACTCGCGATTACCTCACGCGTTGGGCCGATCTACGCAACTCCTGTGAAGGGGTGCACGAGGTGCAAGCCATAGAATACTTCACGGGCGGATGCCGAGAAGGCACCCTCCTCAAGCACAAGCTCCTCTGCGACGAGCCGGCCACCCTCGACGAGCTTCTGGACATAGCGGACAAGTACGCCACCGCCGACTCCTCGATGAAGACCGAGCTTCGGGTAGACGCGTCCGGAAAGGTACTCAACCCGGCGCCCAAGACGCCGGTTGGGGACTCCGGCCGACTCCCTCACTCGAACGACCACAAGCGCAAGGGCCCCGCGCCGCCTCCCGCCAGTCGGCAGGTGGCAACAGTCGAAGACGCGCCGCCTGAAGAGCGACCGGCGCCCAAGAAGCCCAAGGGCGGCAGGCCAGCTTGGCAGCCCGCTTTCTCCTACGAGCAAACTCTCGACGCCCCTTGCAAGTTCCACAGTGGTGCGAAGCCGTCCAACCACACGACCCGGAAGTGCCATTGGCTCACCCAAATCTCTAAGGGCGAAGGGCTCGTGCCGCCTCCGCCTGCCGGCCCGCCGCCTCTGCCTCTGCCGCCTCCGGCCGCTCGGCCCGCAGTTGGAGTCGTGCATGACGAGTTCCCTGATGAGCAAGCAACCTACATCGTCTTTACAAGCCAGCCCGAAGACCGGCGCAGCAAACTCCAAGAGCGCCAGGAAGTTAGCGTGGTCGCTGCCAACCCCGCCGGACACATGCATTGGTCAGAAAAGCCCATCAGTTGGAGCCAGGCCGACCATCCGGAGGTGATGCCGTCTCCCGGCTCTTATGCCTTGGTCCTGGAAGCCACCCTTGCAACGGACAGACGCGCCGCCCACTTCTCCCGTGTGTTGATAGACGGCGGGAGCAGCATCAACATCCTGTACCGTGACACCCTGGAAAAGCTAAATGTCAAGACGAAGCAGCTCGTGCCTACTCGGACGGTATTCCATGGCATCGTACCCGGTCTATCCTGCGCCCCCATTGGCAAGATCAAGATTGATGTGCTTTTTGGGGACAAGGAGCATTTCCGCCAGGAAGCGATTTGGTTTGAAGTGGTGGACCTGGAGAGCCCTTACCATGCATTGCTTGGCCGACCTGCCTTGGCCAAATTCATGGCAGTTCCCCACTATGCATACCTCAAGATGAAGATACCAAGCACCAAAGGCGTCATCACCGTAGTCGGCGATTACAAGAAGTCCTCTAAGTGCGCAGCAGCCAGCAGCCGGCTAGCCGAGTCCCTTGTAATAGCCGAAGAGAATAAGATGTTGGACCGAGTCATGGCCATAGCCGGCAAACAGTCGGTCGTGTCCCCCGACCCCAAGGAGCATGACGCTCAAGGATCTTTCCAGCCGGCCAAGGAGACGAAGAAGATACCTCTTGACCCCGAGCATCCAGAGAGGTTTGCCGTCATCGGGGCAAACCTGAACAGCAAATAGGAAGGCGAGCTCGCCGATTTCCTCCGTGAGAATCGGGACATCTTTGCATGGTCCCCCAAGGACATGCCGGGTGTTCCGAGGAAATTCGTCGAGCACAAACTACACGTTCGAGAAGACGCAAAGCCAGTCAGACAACCCCTTCGCCGATTGTCGGAGGAGAAGCGCAGGATTGCAGGGGAGGAGATAGCCCGGCTCTTGGCGGCCGGCTTCATCATGGAAGTTTTCTTTCCAGAGTGGCTCGCCAACCCGGTCCTTGTGCTAAAGAAGAACAACAAGTGGCGCATGTGTATAGACTACACGAGCCTCAACAAGGCCTGCCCCAAAGATCCTTTTGCCCTGCCAAGGATTGACCAAGTGATAGACTCCACAGCCGGTTGAGAGCTGTTGAGTTTTTTGGATGCTTACTCCGGATATCATCAGATAAAGCTAGACCCGGACGACCGCCTGAAGACCGCCTTCATCACGCCATTTGGAGCCTTCTGCTACCTGACTATGACATTCGGCTTGAGAAATGCCGGTGCCACTTTTCAGCGTTGCATGCAGAAGTGCCTCCTCAAGCAACTCGGCAGAAACGCTCACGTATACGTGGACGACATCGTGGTGAAGACGGATAAGCGCGGCACCTTGCTGGGAGACCTCAAGGAAACGTTTGAGAACTTACGCCGGTTCCAAATCAAGCTCAACCCCGAGAAATGCGTGTTCGGAGTGCCAGCCGACCAGCTCCTAGGCTTCCTGGTCTCCGAACGCGGCATCAAATGCAACCCGGTGAAGATCAAGGCCATCGAGAGAATGGCGATCCCCACCAAGCTTCGAGACATTCAGAAGTTCACCGGGTGCTTAGCCTCCTTGAACCGCTTCATCAGCCGGCTCGGAGAGAAAGCTCTCCCTCTCTACCGCCTCATGAAGAAGAGCACTCACTTCGAGTGGAACGACCAGGCCGACCAAGCTTTTCACGAGCTGAAGAAGATGCTGGCCACGCCGCCTGTCCTCGCGGCGCCGACTGAGAAAGAGCCCATGCTCCTCTACATCGCTGCAACCAGCCGGGTGGTCAGCACCGTCATCGTAGTCCAGCGCCTAGAAGAAGGCCGAGCCCAGCCGGTCCAGAGGCCGGTGTATTATTTGAGCGAGGTGTTGTCCGCTTCAAAGCAGAACTACCCACACTACCAAAAGATGTGTTATGGCGTGTACTTCACCGCCAAGAAGCTGAAGCCCTACTTTCAAGAGCATCCCGTCATGGTCGTATGCACTGCCCCGCTAGCCGAGATCATAGGCAGCCGGGACGCATCCGGCCGGGTGGCGAAATGGGCCATCGAGCTGGCCCCGTACACGATCTTCTACCAGCCCCGCACTGCCATCAAGTCCCAAGCACTGGCCGACTTCCTCGTCGACTGGGCCGAGACCCAGTACCTGCCGTCGGCTCCCGACTCCACCCATTGGCGCATGCACTTCGACGGGTCCAAGATGCACACCGGCTTGGGAGCCGGCGTCGTCCTTACCTCTCCGAAAGGCGACAAGCTCAGATACACGCTACAGATCCACTTTGCCGCCTCCAACAATGTGGCCGAGTATGAGGCGCTCATACATGGGCTCCGGCTTGCCAAAGAACTTGGCATTCGCCGGATCCTATGTTATGGCGACTCGGACCTGGTAGTCCAGCAATCATCCGGCGACTGGGACGCCAAGGACGCGAATATGGCGAGCTACCGTTTCCTGGTCCAACAACTCAGCGGATACTTTGAAGGATGCGAGTTCCTCCACGTACCGCGAGCCAACAACGAGCCAGCCGATGCCCTGGCTCGAATAGGCTCCACTCGGCAAGCAATTCCAGCCGGCGTCGCTCTCCAATGCCTCCTCAAGCCGTCTATCAAGCCGTCTCCAGAGTCCGATTCCATCTTCGTGCCGCCTGACCCCGATGCGGCCGAGTCCGGCTCGAAGAACCAAGTAGGCGACCCCAAGACTCCCGTAACCGGCCCGGCGACCCCGGCAGCCGGCTCGGGGACTTCGGCAGCCGGCTCGAGGACTGCCGCACCCGGCTCGGGGACTGCGGTAGCCAGCCCGGGGACTGCACCAACACAACAGCCGGCGGCCGACTCCAGCACCTCACCGCCCAGCCCGCCCACCCTGGTGGCAGTAGCCACATTGGCAGTAGAAGAAGTCGCGGCTCCATCATGGGCTCAGTCCATCCTCAACTTCCTAGTAAACCAAGACATGCCGGCTAACGAAACAGAAGCAAGACAAGTCCAACGTCGAGCCGGAGCATACACGATCGTCAACAGAGAGCTCGTCAAGTGCAGTGCCACTAGAGTCCTCCAACGGTGCGTCGAGCAAGAGAAAGGCATTGCAATCCTCAGAGACATTCACCAAGGAGAATGCGGCCACCATGCGGCCTCAAGATCACTTGTCGCCAAAGCCTTCCGCCATGGTTTCTTCTGGCCGACTGCTTTGGATGATGCCAAAGAATTAGTTAAACATTGCAAGGGGTGCCAACTCTTCAGCTCCAAGCAACACATGCCGGCCTCGGCACTCAAGACCATTCCCCTCACTTGGCCCTTTGCCGTTTGGGGACTGGACATGGTGGGCCCATTCAAGACGGTGCGCAGCGGCATGACGCATTTGCTCGTCGTCGTGGACAAATTCACCAAGTGGATTGAGGCAAAGCCGATCAAGAAGCTGAATGGGCCGACTGCTGTGACATTCATTGCAGACATAACAGCACGGTACGGCGTGCCACACAGCATCATCACCGACAATGGCATGAATTTTGCCAAAGGAGCCTTGGCACGTTTCTGCGCAGCCCAAGGTATCCGGCTGGACTTAGCATCCGTCGCCCACCCGCAGTCAAACGGCCAGGTCGAGCGAGCCAACGGCCTCATCCTCTCCAGCATCAAGCCCCGACTGGTTGTACCTCTGGAGCGCTCAGCCGGCTGTTGGCCTGATGAGCTGCCGGCTGTCCTCTGGAGTCTGCGCACTACACCAAACAAGTCAACCGGCTTCACCCCTTTCTTCCTTGTGTATGGTGCTGAGGCGGTCATCCCAACTGACATCGAATTCGACTCGCCTCAAGTAACCATGTACACGGAAGCGGAGGCCAAGGAAGCACGAGAAGACGGCGTCGACCTGCTGGAAGAAAGCCGGCTGTTAGCCCTCAGCCGGTCTGCCATCTACCAGCAGGGTTTGCGCCGTTACCACAGCCGGAAGGTCAGGCCAAGATCCTTCCAAGAGGGCGACCTTGTGCTCCGACTGATCCAGCGAACAGCCGGCCAGCACAAGCTCTCAGCCCCTTAGGAGGGCCCCTTCGTCATCAGCAGAGCTCTAGGCAACGACTCCTACTACCTGATCAATGCACAGAAGCCGAAGGCACGCAAGAGAGACGACTCCGGCAAGGAGTCGGAACGGCCATGGAACGCCAACCTCCTTCGAAGATTTTACAGTTGAAAGGCAGTATGTATCACGCTAACTTTTGTATTAAGTACAAGACAATAGGCCCCCCCGAGGAGGGTTCGGGGACTGCCATCCCTTATTTATGAATGAAAAGTATCATGCTTATGACCTTGTCGTATCATTTACTTATTCCGTCCGGCACCGAGTTCGACTAGTCGGCTCGGGGACTGGCCGAATGGAGTTATGTTAGAAGTCCTACCCGCAGTCAGACAAGTAGTGTGCCGGCTCTCAAGCCTTCTCTTGCCAAAAGTCGCAGTTCGAAGAACCGGCTGTCCGGCTGGCAAGAGTTAAAGGTAGGAACGGGCGCCCACACGAAAAACGGCTAGGGACTAACGGACTAATATAACAAAAGCCGGTTTTTCTCACACCGCCGACTGGCTACCAGAGTAGTCGGCCGGCCGGTTTCCATTCACTTCACTTTAATCCAAGAAAGCTCAAGTACTTGCCTCCCCAAAGAGGGAAGGCGGCAAAGGAAAAAGCCTAAGGATAAAAAAGCATACGCGAATGGAAACCAAACATGCACATGATAATATTTACATAAAAAGACCTCCAAGAGGCCAGCATTCAACATAGTTTGGATACACCCCCAGTGGGTGGAACTGCGAAAACTTAACAAAGATTGTTCAAAGACAACAAAGCAGGAAAGATAAAGACGGCAGGTCAAGCTGGCAGAGCGGCCGACGAGCCAGACTGGTTGGCGGAGACGGTCGTGCCGGCTGAAGCAGCGGCCGGCTGACGAACTTCGGCTTGGTCGCCGCCTCCCGCAGAGGGCGCGCTTCCACGCGCCTCGTTGCTGGAGGCACGGTCGGCCTGAGGTCGACTGGTTGTTCCACCAGCCGGCTCGACGTCTTCGCCGTCCTCGTCTTCGTCTTCTTCGCCCTCGTCGCTGGAGGCAATCTCCTCCGCCGAGTCCTCGCCCACCGCCGGGTTCAGCCCGAACCACTCCTCCGGCTGAGCAACACCGTCATCATCGATTTCGGGTGCGAAAACGCTGATGTTGGTGCACTCGGCGATCGTCGAAGCTCGCTAGGCGATAGCCGGCCTCACCTCCTCCAGCTCCGCGTCGGCCTCCATCCGCCAAGTGCGCAGCTGGTCCAAGCTCAGCCCTGGGTACCAAGCCCGAATGAATTCCAATGCCCGCCCGGCTCTGAGGTGGGCCGCTAACGCTTTCCAAGCCTCGAAGCGACCAACTGCGACTTCCAGCCAGTCGGCAGTTCGGCTTGGGGTGCGGGGGATCGTCTCGCCGGGCCAGAGGGCGGCCAACACTTGCGCCCCGGCATGTTGGAGCCGGCGAAGCATCCGATGAGCCGGCTGCAACCGTGCCTGGACAGCCAGGAGCTGCTCCTCAAGGGTCCGATTTGCATCCGGCGCAATGTCGGCCCCCGCTTGACGGCGCGCCTCGCGATGGGCCTCAATGCTTTGGGCGGCGAAGGCGGAGTAGCCCGGGAAGTAATCTGCAAGAAACAACAAGCAACAGCTCAAGATAAGTCAAAAAACCTAGGCGGCAAGGGGCAGGAGAAGGGCTAAGAAGGCAACTTACCATCGATCAAGTCCTCGATCCGGCCGAAGCCTTCGTCCAGGGCTCGCCGGGTCTCAGACCAGCTCGCCGCCTCGGTCTCATACTCCGCCTTCAAGGCGGCTTCACTTTCCTGTGCCGCCTGCAGGGCCGCTTTGTGGCTCTCCTCTTGGTCGGCCAGCTTCTTGGCTAGGCGATCCCGTTCCTGGACCAAGGCGGCGCACTCGGCTTCCTTGGTATGAAGGGCGGCCTTCGCCTCGCCGAGCTCCTTCCTCAAGTCGGCGTTGGCCCCTGAAGACAAAGAAAAACCAATAAGAAAAGAGTCGTCAAGAAAGATCCGACCCGACTGCGCAGCAGTCGGCCCGAATCTCGGGGACTACACCCAGTGGGTGCGCTGACGCACCCCCACAGGAGACAGACAAAATCGAGTACTTACTTCGGCTGTCGGCCAGGTCGTCGGTCCGCCGGCTCAACTCCCGAGCCTGGGAGTCGAAGGCGGCAGCACGAAGGTTGTGGTATTCCTGAAAGTTTAGAAAAAAAGCAAAGTAAGGTGGCCGTCGAGAAAGATCCGACCCGACTGCGCAGCAGTCGGCCCGAATCTCGGGGACTACACCCAGTGGGTGCGCTGACGCGCCCCCACGGAAGAAATTAAGAAAGCAAAGCAGCCAAGAACGAAGGACTCACCCGGATAGTGGCTCGCGTTGACAAGAACCCTTGGTTGAGCTGTTGCAGCAGGGCGGCCTGAGCTTGTAGCCGGCTCCGGACCCCTTGAGCCGCCGCATCCAGCTCGCCAGTCCCCCCGCTGGGAGTCCACTCGGACATGGCGGTGCTGGCCGCCTCCAGATCTTCCGCCGGCTGGCCTGCGCCCGCAACTCGGCGCAACTCCGGCGGAGCAGCGCCTCCCCCTGCGCGCCGGCTCGCCCCCAGCTGCACCTCGAGGCCGGCTTTGTTCTCCGGCTCACCTCCGGCCGGCCCCTCTGGCGCCGCTGATGGTTGGCCGCCTTGGCCCGCTCTGGTTGGCGCCGCTGGCGGCGCTCTCCCCGCAAAGGCCACGGGGTCCTCCCCCCTCTCCAACAGCGGCGGGTCTTGGACGATCTCCTCCGCCAAGGGCAATGGGGTGTCGGGGGCTACAGCTCGGAGAGGAATGGCGAGCAGCGGAGGCTGGTTGCGCGAGCTTTCCGCCTCCGTCTCCACAGTAGCCGCCTCCATCTGGGCCTTGGCCGCCGCGTCGGCCTGCTCCCTCGCCGCCTGGGCGGCCGCCTTCTCCGCCGCCTCGCGCTCCTCTCGCGCTTTGCGGGCGTTCCGCTCTGTGGCCTCCCTGAGATCGGCGCGGGGGTCCACGCGGCGGGAGCTCGAAGACCCTCCAACCGGCCCCATGACGGAGCCGCCCGAACCCCGCTCAAGGGAAAGCGGCGCCCTGTCCGGCAAGCGAGAAAAAGCTAAGAAGAATATTCGAAGAGAAAGAGAATGATGACAAGCATGCGGCAAGGCAATCGAAGACTTACGCTGAGACCGCCGTAGGCTGCTTCACCGCCTTGCGGAAGCGAGCCGCTTTCGCAGCTGCCTCGTCTCGCTTGGTCGCCACGGCGGAGGCTTTGGACTTCTTTGGCCGACTGCCGAAGAGGCCTGAAGCGGCCCAGCGCTTCTGTGCGCCGCCGCCGGCAGTCGGCGCGGTAGACGAGCCCGCACCCTGATGGTCGGCCGCCGGCTGGCGTCGCGGAGCGACTTCGGCTTCGAAATCGTCCGGCCAATCCTCGAAGCTCGCGGTGAACCTTGAGCCTTCGGGCTCGGCGCTGTCCCCCACCACGGCGTCTTCCATGGCGGCCGCCCCCAAGTCCGGGTCGTCAACATCGTCCACCGTGCGGTCGGGGGCATACTGGCGTTCGATCCCCGCCACCCCGGCCGGCGGCACAAGAAGAGGGTTCTGCTCAAAAGAACCGACTGGTCAGAAGCCGGCCGTCATGAAGCCGGCCGACGACAAAAAGAAGATAGAGAGAGAAGCTTACCACGGGCGGAGGATTGGCGCGGGAATACGACACCTTGCCGTATTGCCAGTCCCCGGCAAGCTTGCAGTTGGCGATGTAGTTAACCATGAGCGCCATCTCCGCGTGGGGCATTTCCCATGTGCTCAGACGGCTTGGGTCAAAGTGGCCGCTCATCTGACACATCATATGGGGCTGGCTTTGGAGAGGAAGGATCCGGCGCTCCACGAAGGCGGCCACCAAGTCGGCCCCGCGCAAGCCTTCCGACTGAATCAACACCCGAAGCCGGGAGATGGCGGCGTTCCCGGCCGGAGACAATGACCGGGACCGGAAGCTCCACGAGGGCTGCCTCCCAGCCGGCGGGCCGGCTACGTAAGCCGGCAGGTTGATGTAGTCTCCTTGCTCAGCGACGTTCTTCACATAGAAATAAGATCTTTACCAAACCTTCACCGACTGGATTAGGGGGATGGGCGGGAACGGGTTGTTCTCGCTCGCCCTCCTCATGGCGATGAAGGCTCCGCAGGGGGCGGGCACGCCGGCGACGACCGTGCCGAGCTTGCTCTGGAAGAACTCTCCCCAGAGCTCCAGCGTGGGGAGCAGCCCCAAGAAGCCTTCACAGAGGGAGACAAAGGCCGATAGCAGCATCACCGCATTGGGCGTAAGGTGATGCGGCTGGAGGTTGTAGAACTCCAGGAAAGAGCGCAGAAACCCGCTCGCCGGAAGGCCGAAGCCGTGCAGGCAGTGCGAGCGGAAGAAGACCCGCTCGCCCTCCTCCGGCGCCCGCGAGATCTCCTTCGCGGGCGCCAGGCGGACCTGTACGCGGTCGGCGCCGGGCAGGCACCGGGTCTGGCGAAGGAACTCCACGTGGTCTTCATGGACGTTGGAGCCGTCCCACGAGCTTGACGACGCCATGGGAGCGAGGCGGTGTAGAGACGCGATGGCGCTGAGACGGGAAGCTGCGACGGCAGCGAGAGGAAGAAGACGAGGGTTAGGAGGGGCGGAGCGGGAGGGAGCGTGCGAAACTCTGTCGCTCTCCCTCCACCCCCTACTTATAGGCTCACGTGGCGGAGCCGAGGAGGCGCGGCGTGGGGAAGCGTGGGGATCGATCGTGCCCACTCCCCACGTCCCGCGATTATCGAGCCTTAACGGCGAAACAAAACTGCCTCAAGAAGGCGAGCGGCCCCTGTGGGCCACGAAAGATCCGCGCCCGGACCAAGGCTCGCGAGTGGCAGGCCCGGGCCTGCGGCGGCGTCCCGTCGCGCGCGTGCGCTTGCAGGATCTCGCCGCCACGTGGCCGCGGGAGGGCCCGTAGTCGGCACGCGGGTTGCCCCCCCCCCCTCCTCTCGCCTACAAGACGCGGGGCTCTCTGAAGTCGGCGTACACCCGCTAAGCCGGCTCTTTAGGATGGGAAGCTGACCAAGCTTCTCGTCCCCCTGCTCACCTCAGAGCTCGATCGGCTTCGGGGACTACTATCGGAGTAAATAGCCATGGGTAGCCTAGCCGGCTTCCCCTGGCCCTTCTGAAAAAGTTACGAGCCTGCCCGGCTCTCAAGAATCCAAGACATGGGGCCGCCTTCCCCTAGCTGGCGGCAACCCAGGCCGGCTTTCGGAAGGCGGTCCGACTTTAGCCCTCATGAGAAGGCCGACTCCAAGAAGCCGGCCATGAGAAGGCCGACTCCAAGAAGCCGGCTCCCTATAAAGCGGTCAAGACCGTACCCACAAAGTTTGCACCCACCTAACGGCGGTGCGACGGGGCGTGGCTACAGTAAAGCCTGCCACCCCCGAATCCCGGAGCACGCCTGGCATGGTGCGCCGTACGGGCTAGGCACGACCCGTCCGGCGCGGCACTGTTGCCATGTTGACCCTGGCATCACCCACGACGGGCCGCCAGCGTGGCCCACAGACGGTGGGCCCCTTTGAGCAGAGAGACGCCCGAAGGCGGCCACGCCTCCAACTAGTCGGCCCAAGACAGAGCCGGCTCCCCGCAGCCGGCTTGCCGCCTTCCTCGAAGAGGACGCCCCATTAAGGAGACAAGACGCGGTAAGGCTACAGCGATCACCTGACAGGCGGCGGTACTGTAGCCGCGCTTACCACGATGAAGCTCACGTCAACAAGATGGAGCCACAGTAACCAGCCGCCGACCAGGCCCTGGACAGTGGGGCCTGCCTGTCGACCAAGGGGCCGGCAGCCGGCGGGACCCACCAGTCGGCGGGCCCCAGCAGCCGGCGCAGAAGCCGGCGAGCGCAGTCACAGACGGCTGGGCCCTGTGCCCAGTCGGATTACCATTGTACCCCCGGGGGGTAGGCCTATATAAACCCCCCGGAGCACCCATGCAAAGGGTTCGACCCCTTACTAGTCCTAGACACCCCACAAGGAGAAGAAGCAGGCTTGCCGTGCCCTTCTTCCTCCTCCCACCAAACAGCTCAAGGAGCGTTGTATTGCTACTCGATTCATCTAGTGAACATGCGGAGACCCCGCAGAGCAGCAGTAGGGGTGTTATCTCCACGGAGAGCCCCGAAGCTGGGTAAGATCCACCGGCGTGCATGTCTTCGCCTTATCCCGTTTCCAGGCACCGGCGATGTCTTACTGGCTCCCACAATGATAAGCCACCCGTTGGCATATGTCGCACCTACCACCCGACAGTATCCACCACAACCAATATGGTTTTCTACAGTGTCGATCCATACAGGACTGTCTGGCGTGGTGTTTTGAATACATTCACCAATGCAAAGCTTCCAAGCGGCCTATCATTCTTCTTAAACTTGACTTCACAAAGGCGTTTGACACCATTGAGCATGAGCTGATTCTTAGGATTTTGAAATGTAAGGGATTTGATGATCGTTGGACAAGTTCGATTGACAGCATTCTGTCCACAGGCTCCTCTTCAGTTCTTTTGAATGGAGTGCCTGGTAATCACTTTGTCTGTCGTTCAGGTGTTCGCTAAGGTGATCCGCTATCTCCCTTACTCTTTGTGATCGCGGTGGACTTACTTCAATCGGTTGTAAATGAGATGTGCTCCAGGAATATTCTCACCTTGCCAATCCCAACTACATCGATGGACTATCCGATCGTACAGTATGCTGACGATACACTCATCGTTCTTCCTGCTATTGATAGCCAGCTCATTGCATTCAAAGAAATGCTTGAAGTCTTTGCCAAATCAACCGGACTAAGGGTGAATTTCAGTAAGTCCTCTTTGATACCCATCAATATGACTGATGACGAGGGCACACATGTTGCTGCCTTGCTTGGATGTGATGTTGGTTCCATGCCATTCACTTACCTGGGCCTACCAATGGGTACTTCCCGGCCAACAATTTATGATCTGTTGCCTTTGGTGGATCGTATTGAGAGACGATTATCTGCGTCCTCTTGTCTCTTGAATCAAGGAAGCCGGCTCCAACTTTTACAGTCCGTCCTTAGTTCTATGCCAATATATTTCTTGTGCACCCTTTCGCTACCGCAGGGTATCTTGAAGTAGATTGAACGGATTATGCGGCAATGCTTGTGGAGAGGGAACACGGATACGCCCCGACAATCTTTGGCGGCTTGGGACTTGGTATGTCGTCCTAAATCTTTTGGTGGTCTGGGGGTTATGGACTTGAGCATTCAAAACGATGCCTTGCTTATCAAACATCTTTTTAAGTTCTTCAATAAGATGGACGTACCATGGGTATCTCTTATTTGGGACACTTATTACGCCTCTGCACCCCCCAAGTCACGCAAAGCTGCGGTTCTTTCTGGTGGAGAGATGTTTTCATGCTGTATGATAAGTTTTGCAAGTTGGCAGTTCCACTGGTTCGATCGGGGGATACGGTGATCTTCTGGCTTGACCGTTGGCAACTTGGCAACAATACGGTTAGCATGCAACATCAGTTTTTGAGGCTCCACTCCTTTGTGATTGATAACACTCTAACAGTCAAGGATATTCTGGAGCTACCAGACCCAACTGACAATCTCCATCTGCCACTGTCTGCTGAGGCCTTTGAGGAGTTTAATCAACTTCAGGTGTTGCTTACTATGGTTAATCTTCAAGATGGGGAAAATGATGTCTGGAAATGGCCTTCCAACTCTGGGGACTACCAGTCCAGGATTTATTACTTGTCATGCTTTTCAGACACAGTGGTTGATCCCATATTCAGGTGGATTTGGAAATGTTCTTGTACTCTGAAGTTTAAGGTTTTTGGGTGGCTCCTTTTGATGGATCGCCTAAACACTAGAGACATGATGCAGCGGCGGCATTGGATTATCCAGGATGACACTTGTGTTCTATGTCACTTGGCATCACATGAGGACAGAACACATCTCTTCTTCGCTTGCAATTTTAGCCAGCATATCTGGAACTACCTGGGTATTTCATGGAGTCCTCAACCAAACCAGACCACTTATGACATGGCTTCTGATGCTAGGAGGGATTTTGGACATCCTTTTTTCTCTGAGATAGTATTCACTGCCACTTGGAATATTTGGACACAAAGAAATGGGAAGATCTTCAGGAATGAATCACCTTCTTTCAGGGCATGGAGGAGGAATTTTTTGCATGACATTTCTATTTTAGCACATAGAATCAAATGTAAATATAGGAATAGTCTAATCTCTTGGATAGCTTCCTTACCCTAATCATTTCTTTTGTAAGTATTACTCTCTCCTCCTCTCTCTTAACTTTGTAACTTTGTACACTTTGGCTCTGTGGTTTAATAAAAGACTGTGAGGTTGTTGCCTTGCAGTACATAGTCAAAAAACGGTAGCAAAAGTAATATTTTTGGTTTTATAGTGATTGTAACAGTAGCAACGGAAAAGTAAATAAGCGAAGAACAATATATGAAAAGCTCGTAGGCAATGGATCAGTGATGGATAATTATGTCGGATGCGACCAATCATGCAACGATTACAACATAGGGTGACACAGGACTAGCTCCAGTTCATCAATGTAATGTAGGCATGTATTCCGAATATAGTCATACGTTCTTATGGAAAAGAACTTGCATGACATCTTTTGTCCTACCCTCCCGTGGCAGCGGGCTCCTATTGGAAACTAAGGGATATTAAGGCCTCCTTTTAATAGAGTACCGGACCAAAGCATTAACACATAGTGAATACATGAACTCCTCAAACTACGGTCATCACCGGTAAGTATCCAGATTATTGTCACTTCGGGGTTAACGGATCATAACACATAATAGGTGAGTATAGACTTGCAAGATAGGATCAAGAACTCACATATATTCATGAAGACATAATAGGTTTAGATTTGAAATCATGGCACTTGGGCCCTAGTGACAAGCATTAAGCATAGCAAAGTCATAGCAACATCAATCTCAAAACATAGTGGATACTAGGGCTCAAACCCTAACAAAACTAACTCGATTACATGATAAATCTCATCCAACCCATCACCGTCCAGCAAGCCTATGATGGAATTACTCACGCACGGCGGTGCGCATCATGAAATTGGTGATGGAGGAAGGTTGATGATGACGATGGCGACGGATTCCCTTCTCCGGAGCCCCGAACGGACTCCAGATCAGCCCTCCCGGGAGAGTTTAGGGCTTGGCGGCGGCTCCATATTGTAAAACACGATGAATCCTTCTCTCTGATTTTTTTCTCCCCGAAAGTGAATATATGGAGTTGGGTTGAGGTCGGTGGAGCGTCAGGGGGCCCACGAGGCAGCGGGCGCCCCCACCCTCGTGGATAGGGTGTGGGCCCCCTGACGTGGATTCTTTCGCCAGTATTTTTTGATATATTCCAAAAATAATCTCTGTTGATTTTTAGGTCATTCCAAGAACTTTTATTTCGGCACAAAAATAACACCATGGCAATTCTGTTGAAAACAGCGTCAGTCCGGGTTAGTTCTATTCAAATCATGCAAGTTAGAGTCCAAAACAAGGGCAAAAGTGTTTGGAAAAGTAGATACGACGGTGACGTATCAGTTATTGACAGGTTCATGTAAGTACGAACATTTTATACCTTTCAAACACTAATATAGCTATGTGGATTGTTGAGGCCTGTCTCGAGAATATATACAAGCTGCATGGGCCACCCAATGTTATTGTGTCCCAAAGAGATAAGGCTTTCACCAGCCACTTTTGGCAAAAGCGGTTCAAAGTAACTGATACTCGGCTAAACATGAGTAGTGCATCCAGAGACAGATGGTCACACACTAAGATCAAATCAATGTTTGGAAAAACTTAAGATGTTTTGTGCATGCTTTCCCCCCACAAGTGGCATCATTGGTTGCCCTCATTGAAATTTCTGTATAACTCCGCTTACCACTTAGCTCTAAATACTACACCCTTCAGAGTTTATATGGCATGGATCCAAAGTAGTTGGATGTTGAGGCTATTCTTTCTACACCTATTCTAGAACTTGATGAGTGGCTACAACAACATGTTGATATGAACATTATCATTCAAAACCAACTGCTTAGATCGAATGAAAGTGCAAGATGATAAGGGGAGGTCTGAGCGACACTTTAATGTGGATGACATGGTATACTTGAAGATCCACAACCTTATGTACAAATGACAATTGCTCACTAGAGTAATCAGAAATTGGCCTTCAAATACTTTTGGCCGCTTTCTCATACTCCAAAGAGTGGGGTAGGTTGCCTTTAAACTACAAATGCTAGAAAGCAGTAAATTCATCCCGTTCTACATGTCTCAGTTTGAAAAAAAATTGTACCACCGATGTCTACTACGCAACCTTCTTCTTGTAGACTCGTGTTGGGCCTCCAAGCACAGAGTTTTGTAGGACAATAGCAAATTTTCCTCAAGTGGATGACCTAAGGTTTATCAATCTGTGGGAGGCGTAGGATGAAGATGATCACTCTCAAACAACCCTGCAACCGAATAACAAAGAGTCTCTTGTGTCCCCAACACACCCAATACAATGGCAAATTGTATAGGTGCACTAGTTTGGCGAAGAGATGGTGATACAAGTGTAATATTGATGGTAGAAATATATTTTTATAATCTGAATAAATAAAAATAGAAAGGTAACTTGTAACAAAAGTGAGCAAAAACGGTATGGCAATGATTGAAAACAAGGCCTAAGGTTCATACTTTCATTAGTGCAAAATCTCTCAACAACGATAACATATTTGAATCACATGACAATCCCTCAATGTGCAACAAAGAGTCACTCCAAAGTTCCTATCGCGGAGAACATAATACGAAATTGCTCGTAGGGTACGAAACCACCTCAAAGTTAATCTTTTCGATCAATCCATTAAGCTATTTCTATAAGTGTCACAGACATCCCTAGAGTTCGTAGTAAAATAACACCATATGATACACATCAATCAACCCTAATGTCACCTATATACTCCAATGTCACCACAATTATCCGTGGGTCAATTATACGATATGCATCAAACTTTAGATTCGTAATATTCAATCCAACACAAAGAACGTCAAAGAATGCCTCAAGATTTCAACCGGAGAAACAAGGACGAAAACGCACGTCAACCCCTATGCATAGATAACCCCAATGTTACCTTGAGAATCCGTGAATAGAGTGCCAAAACATACATCAAGTGAATCAATAGAACACCCCATTATCACCATGGGTATCCCATGCAAGACATACATCAAGTGTTCTCAAGTCCATAACATTATTCAATCCGATAAAAGTGAAACCTCAGAGGTAAAACTCAATTCATAGCAAGAAGAAAGAGATGGAGAAACACCATATGATCCAACTATAGTAACAAAGCTCGTGGTACATCAAGATCGTGCCAAATCAAGAACACAAGGGAGAGAGATCAAACACATAGCTATTGTACATACCCTCAGCCCCGAGGGTAACCTACTCCCGCCTCGTCATGGAGACCATCGGGATGATGAAGATGGACTCCGATGATGATTTCCCCCTCCGATAGGGTGTCGGAATAGGCCCCGATTGGTTTTTCATGGATATAGAGGCTTGCGGTGGCGGAACTTCCGATCTAGAGTTCTTTTCGGAGGTTTATGTATTTATAAGAATTTTTGGCATCGGTCTCATGTCAAGGAGGTGCCAAGGGGCCCACAAGCCCCGAGCTAGCGCCTCGGGGGTAGGGCGCAGCTAGGGGGCTTGTGGCCTCCTCGTCCACTTCCTGGCCCAGCTCTAGTGCTTCGGGGTCTCTTTTGGTCCATAAAAAAGGACCCCGATAACGCGCGCCGTTCGGTCTGGGTAGACCGGAGACCGAACGTCACATTTGGGACGGGAGGGTGATCGATCAAACGAGTACGACTCGTTCGGGAGGAGAACACCCCCACCAACCAGGTCCGGCCTTTTTCCTGTGAAAGGAAAACGAAAAATAAGGCCCATATTAAGTTGCGATTAGTAAAAAAACCTAGTTTTTCTGTGATTAAAAAACAATGTTCTTTTACACGTTACAATTGCCATGGACTTTTGCCATTCTATGAAAAAAAAATGCCACATTCAAGTTTATGTTTTTTAAAAAATGGCGAAAAATAGGAAAAATCATGGCAATTTGCATCTGTACAATACGAAAAGTTGTGATCACTATGAAGTTTACAGAAAAACGCAAAAGTTGCCGTGAAGTGATATGGTGAAAAAAGTTCTCTCTAGACACATAGAAAATTTTCGGAAAACAATGGAGAAAACATCGTAAGTTGTAATGATATTCTGCATGTAATCCCCATGGCAAAAACAAATTTGAAAGAACAAACTTGGCGTGTTCTCAAACTAATTTGTAATGTCCATGACAAATATTCTCCGGATGGACATGGCAAAAAGACACGAACCATAGCAAAAAGTGCATTTAGTTGCCATGGAAAAAGACATATCTATAAACAATACAGATTTTAGTTGCCATGCCAAACTTGCCATGTTTTTAAACATCTACAAACATTGCCACGTTATGTTGAACATCTTTAGTTTCCATGGCAAGTTTGCATATTTGTGAACATGTTAATTAAAATAATTTTTCATGTTTTTGAACAAACTTAATTAAAAGAAGTTACCATGTTTTTGCACATATTAAAAGTTTGCCATGTTTTTGAACATTTTAAAATGTCATGGCGAATTTGTCATATTTTTTGAACATCTGCAAAATGTTCCATGTTTTTGAACATCATAAGTTGCCATGGCAAAGTTTGCCATGTTTTTCAACAATTATAACTTTGCCATGGCAACTTTACATGTTTCCGAATATGTTAATTAAAGAAGTTTGCCATGGCATAAAATGGAGTAAAATTTGCCATGGAAAAATGGTTTAATTTTTGCCATGGCAAAAAAGTAGTACTTTTGCCATGGAAATAAATTTTAAAATGCCATGGTTACACAAGTATATTTAACATGCTATATAGTAAAATGTGTCGTGTTCTATAAATTTAAATTTTCCATAATATTTGAATTAAAATTGTCATGCTCTTTATAATAAATTTGCCATGGCGAGTTAAACTAAAAATTGCCATGGCAACATAACCTAAAATTTGCCATGTGAAAATAAACTTATTTTTGTCATGGCAAAAAGAGGAGTTAAATTTGCCATGGCAAAAATGGAATACTTTTGCCATGGAAATATATTAAAAAATGTCATGGCTATAAAAGTATATTTACCGTGCTACATAGTTAAATTTGCCATGTTCTGGAAATGTAGATTTGCCATCATGTTTAAACAAAAAATTTGCCATGCTCTTTCCAATAAATTTGCCATGGCGACTTGAACTGAAAATTGCCATGGCAACTTAAACTAAAATTTGCCGTGTCACTATTACAAAGATTTCTAAAAACTGCCGTGATGATGTGTGAACTATTACAAAGATTTCTAAAAACATGCCAAGACGATGTGTGAACTCGGTACTCGTGGCAACTTAATCTAGTCACCATAGCAAAAACACTGCATATGATCTAAAGGAAAAACAGAAGCAATCACAAAAAAGGGGATAGCAGCATACCACATGAGCAACAGTAGCAGTTCCTGCTGGCTCGATCGTGGGGGGAAATGGAAGACTAAGCCGCCGACCTCCCCAGATCTTGTTCGAGCCGCAACTCATCCTCTAGCACACCGCCTACGCGAGCACCAACAGCTCCCCCGACGAAGGGCACTGGGCCATGGATGGCCATCAGCTGTTGATGCAGGAAGCCATGCCAGAACCTCCGCGTCGCGCTTGTGTAAGGCGAAACGGCGGAGACGGAGCTCTAGGACGGAAGCCGTGATGTCACCGGCCGTCACGAGCAGCGCCGCGCGCAGCTGCAACCCCGCCATGGTTGCCGCTTGTTGGATCGACGCCGGAGCCGAGGAGACTCCTCTCCCACAGCGGCAAAGGGGATCACCGCCAGAGCGGAAAGGGGCTCTTCTCGCAATGGCAGCCGCATCGAGAGGGTGGAGCAGCCCGAGGCGGAGGCCTCTAATGGCGGCGGGGACGGTCAGCTCGCCGACGGCGGATTCCGATGGCGTCGAGGTCGGCCAGCTCGGCAACGACGGGAGGGGAAGATGAAGGCTGCTCAGCGGCCGCCGCGGCCCGCGGCCGCCGCGGCAGCTCGAGCCGGGCGGCGCGGATCCGAAGAACACCGGCTAGTGCTTCGCGTCGGCGAGCATCGCGGCGACCTGCCCGCGGTCGGACTCCGCCTCACTCGGGTCTCTAGGTCGCCGGCCAGGAGGATTCGGGATGTGGGGAATGGAGTGGGGAGAATGGATAAGGGAGTGGGGTTCGTTCGCGACGACCGCTTCTCCGAACGCTCGACACTGGATGACGTGGCAGGGGTTAGCTTTAAGATATGTGCGTTTTGATCAAGTGGCTCTCGACACGTTCCGAACGAGATGTGAAAATACCGGTCGTTCGGGAGTTATCGATTCCGATAAAAAATCACCGCAAATTTTCAGCCCATTCCGAAAACTTTTATTTCTACACAAAAAATGACACGACGGTAGTTCTGCTGAAAATAGCGTCAGTCCGGGTTAGTTCTAATCAAATGATACCAAAACCATATAAAATTGTTGTAAATATGGCATGGATACTTCATAAATTATAGATACGTTGGCGACGTATAAACCATTTGTTTCCGAGGCATGGTCGGATCTCCCTACCATATGTATTGACACTGACCACATGGCTCAGCCGGCAACCATTCTCGCTTGGCGCGTTGTTCATCAAGATAGTGGTATGTCTACACAAGTGCTCATGCACTGGGAGGGCCTTCCAGCCAAATGGGTGACCTAGGAAGATATTGAAGACATGCAACAACATTTTCCTTCAATGACTTGCGATCAAGACATTTCTCAAGGAGGGGAGCATGTCATAGAGTCGATACCTGACAATTATAAAGATTAAGGGGAAGAGAGAGGGAACCAGCTACGACGACATACACGAACCTTGTAACACCCCGGATGTAACTTGCCATAATTGTAACTCCAACTCTGCCATTTTTGGTTTAAGTTATGAGATTCCTTTCGTAGTTGGGTTTTGTCTTCGTTTTGCATTTTATTCATGTCATGCAGTTCATATCATGTTCATGCTGTTGCATCATGGCATCAATCATGTGCATCTTCATCTTAGCATGTTGCTTTGTGGCATGATCCTTGGAACCCAAGTTTCATCTCCCCCCCCCCCCTCATCACCACCTCTCCTTTCTCTTTTCCTTCACTTTTGCAAGATGACCATACCCTCAAAATCACTTCTATCTTTGCTTGCTAGTTGTTCGCTCTATTGCTATGCCGCGTTACCTACCACTTGCTATATCATGCCTCCCATATTGCCATGTCAAGCCTCTGACCCACCTTTTCTAGCAAACCGTTGTTTGGCTATGTTACCACTTTGCTCAGCCCTCTTATAGTATTGCTAGTTGCAGGTGAAGATGAAGTTTGTTCCATGTTAGAACATGGGTATTGTTGGGATATCATTATTATCTCTTATTTACTTTAATGCGTCTATATACTTGGTAAACGGTGGAAGGCTCGGCCTTATGCCTAGTGTTTTGTTCCACTCTTGCCGCCCTAGTTTCCGTCATACCGGTGTTATGTTCCTTGATTTTGCGTTCCTTACGCGGTTGGGTGTTATGGGAACCCCTTGATAGTTCGCTTTGAATAAAACTCCTCCAGCAAGGCCCAACCTTGGTTTTACCATTTGCCTACCTACCACCATATACTTTCCCTTGGGTTCTGCAGACTCAAGGGTCATCTTTATTTTAACCCCCCCCTGGGCCAGTGCTCCTTTGAGTGTTGGTCCGAACTGAGTAGACTGCGGGGCCACCTCGGGGCAACTTGAGGGTTGGTTTTACTCGTAGGATGTCTCATCCGGTGTGCCTTGAGAACGAGATATGTGCGACTCCTATCGGGATTTGTTGGCACATCGGGCGGCTTTGCTGGTCTTATTTTACCATTGTCGAGATGTCTTGTAACCGGGATTCCAAGACTGATCGGGTCTTCCCTGGAGAAGGAATATCCTTCGTTGACTGTGAGAGCTTGTGATGGGCTAAGTTAGAACACCCCTGCAGGGTTTTGAACTTTCGAAAGCCATGCCTGCGGTTATGGGCAGATGGAAATTTGTTAATATCTGGTTGTAGAAAACTTGACACTTAATTTAATTAAAATGAATCAACCGCGTGTGTAGCCGTGATGGTCTTTTTTCGGCGGAGTCCGGGAAGAGAAAACGGTCTCGTCTTATGCTTGAGCGTAAGTAGCTTCAGGATCACTTCTTGATCATTTTTAGCTTCTCGACCGTGCATTGCTTCTCTTCTCACACTCTTTTGCGTAAGTTAGCCACCATATATGCTTAGTGCTTTGCTGCAGCTCCACCTCACTACCATTTCCTACCCTTAAGCTTAAATAGTCTTGATCTCGTGGGTGTGAGATTGCTGAGTCCCCGTGACTCGCAGATACTTCCAAACAGATGCAGGTGCCGATGATGCCAGTGCAGGGGACGCTACTGAACTCAAGTGGGAGTTCCATGAGGATTCGGGCCGTTACTATATTTCTTTTTCGGATGATCAGTAGAGGAGCCCAGTTGGGACGATCGGGGATCTAGCATTGGGTTTTGTCTTTATTTTGGTTCCATAATCGGACCTTGATTGTATTCTGGATGATGTATGGATTATTTATGTATTGTGTGAAGTGGCGATTGTAAGCCGACTCTTTATCCCTTTCTTATTCAGTACATGGGATCTGTAAAGATTACCCCTCTTGCGACATGCCTACCATGCGGCTATGCCTCTAAGTCATGCCCCGACATGTGGGAGATATAGCCCCATTGTGGGTGTTACAAGTTGGTAATCAAAGCCTTCCCCGACTTATGAGCCCCCTGCTTGATCGAATCGCTGACGTTGTTGAGTCTAGAACAAAATGTTTTAGTCTTAGGATTATATATATCGGAGAGTAGGATTCTTTTTACTCCTCAGTCCCTTCGTCGCTCTGGTGAGGCCTCCTGACGTAGAGTTTTGACTCTTCTCTCCTCAAATTTCACTAAAAAAATTAGGATCACGCGGGTATCTTGGAATCCTTTCGATGGTTTTGTGACGAGAACATTGTTCTTGGTGCCTCCTAACATTTAGGGGTTGTGGCAGTGTCCCGGGGAGTTGAGCTCCGAGGTGTTGTCGTCACAATTTTATTGTTATAGTTCTGGAATACCAGAGTTCGCTGACATCGAAAATCTCTTTTATGCAGTTGTTGGTGAGATAACCTCGACGCCACCAAGTACTGGGGCGGGAGTTCGGGAGTATTGCCATAACTCGTATAACGGATGCTTTTCGAAAGTTGAGGTAAATGATTTTCAAAGGTTTCTTGGTTATGTATTGAAGAATGGATACAACTGGATGTAGTATTTGCTAGTTTTGGGTGAGATATTATGCTTCCCCTGTATCCCCAACACCTGATTGCATAACCAGAAAGTTTCGGGAGTTTTATAGGTGGGAATTCAAGTAGCTCTAGTATTTCTTCCCGCAGATATTTGGTTTGTGATTGGGTAATCCTTACCACTTATTTGTTCATATTCGTATCTTGTTGCTTTATTCATCTACCTTTATCTAAGTGGCTTCTCAACCTTAATGGAAGTGTGATGATTTACTTTGGAATTCTTCCGTTCATCCTTGTTCGAATGTTAAGACTTTATGTTACAATTTTGATCCATTGATTCAGCTTGAATATATGTCTTTCAGTATGCTAACGGATGTCAACCTCTTCAGGATGGCTCCTCCAACGCGTCAGAATCCGGACCGCAATGATGGGGATCAGTCGAACCCTCCGCCACCACCTCCACCTCCGGGGGCATGTCAAGCTATCATGGCAGCCACCAATGCCAACACTCAGATGCTTTTGCAACTCTTGCAAGAGCGCAACCAAGGGCAAGGCAACCAAGGAAATCAAGGCCAAGGAAACAATCAGCCTCAGTTTGCTACCCTCAATCAGTTCCTCGCAAACCATCCGAAGTCCTTCAGCAACTGTGTCGAGGCCACAGACGCCGACGACTGGCTCGTGGATATCTACAAACATTTTGAGTGTAGCAATGTCAGGCCTGAGGACTTTGTCAAGTTTGCTTTGCTTCAACTCAAGGATCAAGCTGCTGAGTGGTATCAACAATACAAAGATTCCAAAGGAGGTCGTGTGATTACCTGGGATGATTTCCGCTGAGACTTCAAAGCTCATCACATCCCACAAAGTGTTGCTGAGAGCAAGCGTGAGGAGTTCCGCAATATCAAGCAAGGCAACATGTTTGTGTATCAATACAATATCCAGTTTCAGAAACTCGCTCGGTTCTCTAAACAAGACGGTCCTGATGAAAAGAGCATGATTTATCAATTCAGAGGTGGCCTCAGAGAAGATCTACAATTAGCTCCCGTGCTTCTTGAGCCGACTAAGGATGATGAATTCTACAACATGGCACTAAAGTAAGAAGCTGCTCAGCTCAAGTGTGAGGCATCTAAGAAGAGAGTCAGGGATGCAGTTCAATCTTCTTCTTCTTCATCTCAAGTGGAAGCTAAGCAACAGAAGTTCTGGTTGCCTCCTCCTCCTCCGTTCCATCAGCCCTATCAGCAGAAGAGTAAAGATGGCAATGGATCTTCCCACCCACCCAAACCAGGCTATCAGAACAAAGCTCAGTCTCATACTCCAAGGTCAAGTGCTCCTTATCACCGTCCGCTCTCAGAGGTTACTTGCAACAAGTGTCAGCAGAAAGGGAACTATGTAAACAAGTGCTTCAACCAAAGGCGCCTTCCACCTCCTCCTCCTGTGAGATCTGCCAGCAATGCAGTGGTCAAGCATAATCCCAAGCATGCTAAGGTCAACATGATGAACGCAGCTCAGGCAGAGGATTCTTCAGAAGCGATCATGGGTAACCTTCCAGTTAACTCTATTCCTGCAAAAGTTCTTTTTGATACTGGTGCATCGCGTTCTTTCATGTCATTCCCATTTGCATTGGAGCACAATCTTGACACAGAGGTTTTGTCCAAAGTCATGCAAGTTGTTTCTCCGGGAAAGCTTATGACTTCTAGTTTGGTTGCTCCCGATGTCTCTGTCCAGTTTGGAGACTATAAATTTATGTCTTCTCCAATTTTTCTTGGTGACTGTCATATTGATCTAATTCTCAGGATGGACTGGCTTTCTAAGCACAAGGCTCAGCTTGATTGCGCTACCAGGCAGATTCAATTGACACACTCTTCTGAGGAAGTGATCATCTATGTCGCTCGTGACTAAACCATTCGGCTGTTTTCTCTCAATGAGAAGGGCGAGTTGAATGCCATCTCTAGAATTCTAGTCGTTTGTGAATATCAAGACGCCTTTCCAGAAGAGCTTCCGGGAATGCCTCCTCACCAGCCAGTTGAATTCGTTATCGATCTTGAGCCTGGTACGGAACCTGTTTGCAAGCGTCCTTATAAGCTTAGACCAGAGGAGTTGAAGGAGTTGAAGAAACAACTCGATGAACAAGAGCATATGGGTCTGATCAGACCGAGTTCTTCTCCATGGGGTTGTGGTGTTCTTTTTGTTAAGAAGAAGGATGGAACGGAACGACTCTGCGTCGACTACCGTCCATTGAACAAGAAAACAATAAAGAACAAGTACCCACTTCCCAACATCAATGAGCTTTTTGAGCAACTTAAAGGTGCCCAAGTATTCTCCAAGCTTGACCTTCACATGGGTTATCATCAGATTCGCATTCGTGAACAAGATATCCCCAAGACAACATTCAGAACAAGCTATGGTTCTTATGAATATACTGTCATGTCTTACGGCCTTGTCAATGCTCCTCCAACGTTCTCTCGCATGATGAACTTCATCTTCAACCCTTACACAAATGATTTTGTCCTTGTAGCGACCCGACCTCAGACGGTCAAGCCTCTGTGTATCTGTGCCATCCCTGGATCGGTATGCTGGCACACACAGTACATCAATGTATATATCAAAGTGCAATCACATGTATAAATAACGTAAAACGGATATATACCTCATAAGTCTCAGCAGAAACAAACAATCAGGTGTGGAGTCCCATCAACGCCATCGGCAGGTTGAGTGTAGACCGTAACCCTGTACCGTACTCTTACTCGTCGGAAGGAACATATCTGCAACATGAGACGTTGCAGCCGTGTAGGTCAGTACATTGAATGTACCGGCAAGATCACAATATGAGGAAAACAGATGATAAAACTATTCTATATGCAATATGGCTTTGTGGCTCTGTGTCTGATGTTTTTTGCGTAAAAGCTGGTTTTATTTTCCCTACAACAAAGGAATATCAGGAGTCTGTACTATGGAGTTTTCTATCATGACATGGTTCCGCCAACCGATGTCTCATACCCAAATCATCATAAGTTGCCCACAATTATGTTATCAGTCCGGTGTTGAGAGTTCCGAGATAGATCCAAGTCCAGAGGCTCAAATTGTCCGTAACCGGGGACACGGCTAATCGATTAGGTTTTAACCCTCTGCAGAGGTTTGTACACTTTACCCGCAAGATTCGATCCCTCTCTTTACATTCTCGCACTTCAGGGTGTTTGAGAACAAGATGACCGAAACATGGTCTTCCGAAGAGTTCCTCTGACAACTGTCCGGTGCTCATCCAATCCTATCGTAGTTCTACATCTGCTAGCACTGTCCCAGCCAGAGTCACAGTTAAGGTCAACCAAGCCAGAGCCCATAGTGACTTGCGGTTGCACAGGTAAGCTTCCGGGCATGAAGTATTCTTCCGTCTCTTTGAGTCTGGATGAATCTTTCCGCAAGATGTCATGGCGCTTCTCCATGCATCCCGGCCAACCACTGGTTTCTCCAGGGTGCCCGTCAATCGTCCTTCACCCAGTAGTGTGTATTGAATTCTTGTCTCGAGTCTCGAAATCTTGAGGAGTCCTGAAGATGCAGTCCTTGCAGATGCCATCATGAAGTTGTCGTCTTTGACGTAAAGTCCTTCATTCTAACACCACTCCCGAGCACTCATACCAAACCCCGTCTACTACAGCGTAGCATTAAAACTATATACGTCCCGGGCTTGGTAACAGGGAGGTGGGTTCCTACCTCATGCATTCTACTCAACTACAAGAATCGATATCACTACTGGAGAAGTTGTTGCAAGGATGACACTAAATGCAATAAAAATATAGGTATGAAAAACATGGTCAAAGTGAACTTGCCTGGCCAGTTGGTGAAGATATTATCGCTCTTAAAAACTTGATAAACTAGTCGCCACTCTCCGATGAAATCTATACAAGCAAGCATAGTATTCACATAAGTAATCATTCTAGCACTCAATTATAACAATCAAAATAACAACGAAATCGAAATAGGATTGAAGGTAAAAACCAAAGAAAACTCCAAATCACTCAAATAAACTTAGGGCTAATCTACAACACAACAACTCTACCTAATCAACAAGTAAAAATCCTAAAACAAAAAGTACTTAACACAAGGTAAAAATAATTATTCGCTATGTAACATAAAGTATTTTTCCTATAATAAAATTCTAACAATACCTAGAACCTCTAACACTATTCCTATTGCTAGCAACTAGTCATACAACAAACAACACCTAGAACCTCAAGAATACTAAGTCTAATAAATCCTAGAAATCACCTACTGTTAACCAATAGAATATATGACACACTGGCGAAAACTAGCAAAAGACACTAATTAAAACTAATTAATAATAATTAAACAACAAACAGTACTAAAAACAGAGTAAACAGTACTGTTTATAATAAAAAGCTAATCTGACTAACTCACTAACATGCAAACTAAACTCTACTGTGTAGCTAGTTTAATAAGTAACCAGTAGCAAAAAGAATTGGTCAAAAATAATATTCCTAACTCAAAATATCTCAAATCTAGTGATCTGAGAAAATTCATACAAACACGAATTTAAACTACTCAAATGTGAAATAAAATTGAACTAACAGAAACTTCATAAAATTTGTGATCCAAGGCAGTTGGAATCACTCAAAAATACCTCGTAGATAATTAACTATGGATTTTACAAGATTGAAACTATTCTGTTTTAGAAACAGAACGAAAAAAAACAGTAGGTCGGGATTTACTGTAGCAGTTCCGGTGATGGGGTCCTGGTGGAGCTCCGGCGACGTCCTCCGGTGGCCCTCTGGCGTCGGGAAGGGACGGTCGGGGGCGGCAGAGCGGGGCGGAGCGATTGGTGGGGTCCGTGGGTGGCGGGGATGGCCGGAGGTGGTGGGGCGGGGCGGCAATGGTGGCGGTGGTCCGGTGAACTCCGGCGAGGTGGCGCGGTAGTGTGGGGCGAGGAGAGGCGGCTCTAGGGGCGGGAATGGGTGCGGGAGGTGGCCTTTTTATAGGAGGGGAGGTCGGTTTGGAGGAGGGGGCAAGGGATTTCGCGAATCCCGCGATCTCCGGCGATGGCCGACGCGGCTGTGCTCGGGAACGAAATCCCGTTCGTGAGGAAGGAGATGATCTGGCAGCGATCGGGCCGGATTTGGCCCAAAACAAAAAATACCTTTCCTTTTTAAAAAGATTCCGCGAATAAAAATCATTTAAAAAATAAAATATAGGAGTATTATATATCAAAACGATCAGAAAAATAAGCCCAATTTAATGGGATATTTTCCAGGGGCAAATAAAATACTTTTTGAAAAATCATTTTTTTAAATTCAAACAAAAATCCAAATGACTTTCAAAACTCTATGAAAAAATATTCCAACATTTTGGGGTGTCATGTTACTCCCTCTCAACACTTTTGTTCAAGTGTTCTTTGTCAGAAAAGTTTTTTAATAAAATTCAAATGCCACTTTGAGTTAAAAACAAAATTTAAATGACAAATTCAAAATGAAATTTTTCTTTACTTCCCACTCTCTTTCATTGAAGAAATCATGAGGATCATTGAGTGGCATGAAGTTTGAAATATTTCCAAATTCAAATATTTTCAAACAGAAACATTTTTTTGGAAAGTCCTTTTTATTCCCTCTCAACAAAACTTCAAAAGTTTAAAATTCTAATAAATTTCACTCAATCAATCACTCAACAATCAATCAACAATCATATATTTTAATTATTATAACATTCCAAAATTTATAATTTTGGGATGTTACAAACTACCACACTTAAAATGAATCTCGTCCTCGAGATTCGAAGAGGCTAGCAAGAAAAGGTTAGGGGTTGGGGGTCTTCTAGCAAATATTTTGGCCGGAAAGGGTCAGGGGTGCTACCACACTTAAAAGCAAGGTTACAGTTCCAATAAACTCAGATACTTCCTCTGGAGTGCCGACAATATCTATCTCTTCACATATCTTACAATAGCTCCTTCATTAATGCTCTTCTGTTAGAAGCATAGCGTTTTCCTCAAAATCTTTGGTCGCTTCGTCAAAGATGAAGTTCGTCCGAGACTGGATCTTAGCTGATAGGTCTGCGTCCATTCTAGACAACTATCGAAATACTCATGGTGGCCTACCATTAATGGTTTCTGCAGAAAAAGGGCCTTGGCTTCATTCTCACCGTATAATCTACGATTGGCAACAGCTGCCATGTACATGGGTTTATCATCATACCATTCTAAGGCTTAAGCAAGGCTTCAACGAGCGTCGTCACTTTACTATGGGTAAGTCTCTCAGATTTACCATTCCAAATATCAAGAGTGAATGATAAGAGTAAGTCGGTATGGTGATCAATTCATTCCGCACCCAGATCATTACCCTGTATAAGGTTTAGCGAATCTCGTATTTCTAACAGTCGGGCATCCTCACAAGCTTTGCAGAAATTTCTCTTGTCCTCGAACTGGGTTCGGGTAAATCCATTGATTCTGCAAGCTGAACAAAACATCTATCGTTCTTCACAATCTCGGGGTTTACGTAACATCCTATGTAACGTCTGCTGATCAATTCACAGCTTCTTCCAGAATTCTTCCTTCAACAAGATTGTGCTTGTGCCTTTGTCAAATCCTGGGCCTGTGGGTTATGGGTCCACTTCAGCGCTTGCATAGTGTTAACTCATCCGTGGAGTTACAGTTGTTCCATATTCCAACATTAAACCTCCTTTAAATCCAATAGTACTTCATTTTGTCATACTCTTGGGGTAACCATCATAATCAAACTCCAACTTATTTCGTCCGGCTCCTTTCTATGGACCGTCATGAACAACGCCTTTTTTTTCATTGATCCTGTGGCTTTACGAAGTACTACCACACTTAAATGAAATGCACTAGTTCATCCATAAATCATATTATTTTCATATCAAATCTTTTATTACATCCTTAACCATTTTTCGTAAATCCAAATTCCAAAAAGTACTTTATTACAAATGCTGCCACCCACATGGTTTGGTATGGTCAAGCATTACTTCCCACTTTATTCATTTTTCCTCCTTGAGGATCCTTCAGTCCCACTGGAATTGTGCGACATGCTCCTTGAAATCTTCAATCTTCTGTTTCATCGTGGTGGCCTTGAGCTTCATCTCCATCATCTCTGCATGCACTTCTCTTAGGTATTCCTGAGTATAACGGAGTCTTGCTTCAAGTATTTCTCCGATCTGGCGTATGGCTTCCATGGCTGCTTCATGAACAGCGTCGAAGAAAGTTGCTTGTGGTACACGTGAGATGAAAAAGTACTGCCCCATCGTCTTTGGGCAAACTCCTTTCATACGGTGGAGGTGTACCTCCACATACCAAAGTTCCACTCCCTTTTGCATGAAGGGGTAACCTTTGTAGACTGCATCTCCTTCAAGGTGAATATGCTTCATCATGTCCTTCAGGATCTTCGGGTAATCATGATCACTTGTCAGGGTCATGATCGTCTCCGGCCCTTAAGGAAAGACTCATAAAGGGTCGTCATCTGCAGTTGTAAAACAAAATGGTGCTCAGAATAAGGTACATATCTCCTTGGGTACACATTCATATCATCCAAACAAAACTTCAAACTCAATTTCCAACATCCAGTTTATGCATCACAACTCATTTTCTTCCATGTTCACCCAGAATATTAATTTCCAAGATAAAACATAACAACTCCTTAAAGCCTTTCAGCATATGACATATCAACTTTATTGAGTCATGAATTATTACAATCTCTGAGTAATCTATTACATAACTCAACCCCGCATTCTCATGAAAAAGTGTTTTCCATACTACCCTTATTACTGATATCAACATCTCCACTACTCAGCTCCAGCTTTCTCATGATTTGAACAATCCCTAGCAAAATGTCCTGCTTCCTTGCAACGAAAACAAATAACTTCCGGCATGTCTCGAGGCTTCTTGGTGATGGTGCCTGCTCCTTGAGTTCCTTGCTTCCTTTCGAGACAATCATTGGCATAATGCCCGACGTCCTTACATTCAAAACAGGTAATATGACTCTTGTCCCTCTTTGCAGAAATTGGGTTGTTCTGAGGGTGTCTTTGTTTTCTCTTCCTGGTTTTCTTCGTTCTGATCAAACGTTCTATTCCCTGTGGATCAAACTCCACTGCTTCTGTCGGGAAGTATCCCAGATACTCTTTTCTTTCCTTGGTGCAATACTGTGAAAAATGTCCTTCTTCTCCACATGAATAACAGGCATTGGAGTAAAATCTGTTGAGGCTTTCTCCATCAGGGTCTTCAACACTTTCCTTAATCACATGTTCTTTCATAACTTCTCGGAGGGCTTCTTTCATTCCTTCTTCCTGCTTCTGAATAGTTTGTTGCACCGTGGGGTAAATGTGACACTGAGCTGGGTAGTGGGTGGTTCCTTCACACAAGAAACAAGTCACCTGACTAGTTGGGCATTCCTCAGCTGGGTGTTTCTCCTCACAATGAGGGCATCCATCCTTGTGTTCCTCCTGGGTGTGTCCTATTTCTCCGCAAATCTTGCAGGCACAAGGTTTATTTCTTGGGGTATCATGGTGCTTCCGGATAAGACGGGATCTTGTCAGAGTCTTCTTGAATTCTTCCCAAGTCCTTGCTCCATTCCATCCCTGTATAGCTTGATGCATCTGCCACCATGTTGCAGCACTTCCTTCAAAGTACTGAAGAGCGTACGATACTTCATTCTTCCTTCAAACCAAATTGCTCCCGAAGTGATTCTCCATGTTCTAAATCCATAGCTCTGCCTCCAGCTGGGTATTCGGTCCAGAGAATACCAGTCCAACTTCATTCATTATCTACTGGGTCCAAGGGTTTTAGGGTGAGATAAGAGAGAGGTGGGGAGGAATACACACAATACAAACAATAGTTTTGAAGAAATGAGTTTTATTTTGTGGCTGTCGGAAAAACATCAAACAAATGACAGCTCACAAATCGTCGCATCTAACGTAAGTATATAACATGGGTTTGGTCTTCTAAAGGTCAAATAATTCTTCAGATTCTTCAAGTCTTTGCAGTCTTCAACTATTGTAGCTTTAACTCTTCTAATGCATGGTGAAATCCTCTTTACTCGGAAATGGTCATCGGTTGTCCGATATCTTGTCCTTCTTGGAGCGGCTTTAGTTGATCCTCTGTGTGGTCAAAAGGGAAGGGGTATATTCTAACTATTTGACATAAGAGAGGATATTTGATAAAATCAGAAAAGATGAGAAGTAAGGGATGTTTTTTTAAATAAAATTTTAGAGATTTCCTGTCCTGGGGCTTTCCGATTTCTAGGGTCACGTCCTACAGTCAACATGTGCTCTGATACCATATCTGTAGCGACCCGACCTCAGACGGTCAAGCCTCTGTGTATCTGTGCCATCCCTGGATCGGTATGCTGGCACACACAGTACATCAATGTATATATCAAAGCGCAATCACATGTATAAATAACGTAAAACGGATATATACCTCATAAGTCTCAGCGGAAACAAACAATCAGGTGTGGAGTCCCATCAACGCCATCGGCAGGTTGAGTGTAGACCGTAACCCTGTACCGTACTCTTACTCGTCAGAAGGAACATATATGCAACATGAGACGTTGCAGCCGTGTAGGTCAGTACATTGAATGTACCGACAAGATCACAATATGAGGAAAACAGATGATAAAACTATTCTATATGCAATATGGCTTTGTGGCTCTGTGTCTGATGTTTTTGCGTAAAAGCTGGTTTTATTTTCCCTACAACAAAGGAATATCAGGAGTCTGTACTATGGAGTTTTCTGTCAGGACATGGTTCCGCCAACCGATGTCTCATAGCCCAAATCATCATAAGTTGCCCATAATTAAGTTATCAGTCCGGTGTTGAGAGTTCCGAGATAGATCCAAGTCCAGAGGCTCAAATTGTCCGTAACCGGGGACACGGCTAATCGATTAGGTTTTAACCCTCTGCAGAGGTTTGTACACTTTACCCGCAAGATTTGATCCCTCTCTTTACATTCTCGCACTTCAGGGTGTTTGAGAACAAGATGACCGAAACATGGTCTTCCGAAGAGTTCCTCTGACCACTATCCGGTGCTCATCCAATCCTACCGTAGTTCTACATCTGCTAGCACCGTCCCAGCCAGAGTCAACTAGGTCAACCAAGCCAGAGCCCATAGTGACTTGCGGTTGCACAGTAAGCTTCCGGGCATGAAGTATTCTTCCGTCTCTTTGAGTCTGGGTGAAGCTTTCCGCAAGATGTCATGGCGCTTCTCCATGCATCCCGACCAACCACTGCTTTCTCCAGGGTGCCCGTCAACCGTCCTTCACCCAGTAGTGTGTATTGAATTCTTGTCTCGAGTCTCGAAATCTTGAGGAGTCCCGAAGATGCAGTCCTTGCAGATGCCATCATGAAGTTGTCGTCTTTGACGTAAAGTCCTTCATTCTCACACCACTCCCGAGCACTCATATCAAACCCCGTCTACTACAGCGTAGCATTAAAACTATATACGTCCCGGGCTTGGTAACAGGGAGGTGGGTTCCTACCTCATGCATTCTACTCAACTACAAGAATCAATATCACTACTGGAGAAGTTGTTGCAAGGATGACACTAAATGCAATAAAAATATAGGTATGAAAAACATGGTCAAAGTGAACTTGCCTGGCCAGTTGGTGAAGATATTATCACTCTTAAAAACTTGATAAACTAGTCGTCACTCTCCGATGAAATCTATACAAGCAAACATAGTATTCACATAAGCAATCATTCTAGCACTCAATCATAACAATCAAAATAACAACGAAATCGAAATAGGATCGAAGGTAAAAACCAAAGAAAACTCCAAATCACTCAAATAAACTTAGGGCTAATCTACACCACAACAACTCTACCTAATCAACAAGTAAAAATCCTAAAACAAAAAATACTTAACACAAGGTAAAAATAATCATTCGCTATGTAACATAAAGTATTTTTCCTATAATAAAATTCTAACAATAACTAGAACCTCTAACACTATTCCTATTGCTAGCAACTAGTCATACAACAAACAACACCTAGAACCTCAAGAATACTAAGTATAATAAATCCTAGAAATCACCTACTGTTAACCAATAGAATATATGACACACTGGCGAAAACTAGCAAAAGAAACTAATTAAAACTAATTAATAATAATTAAACTACAAACAATATTAAAAACAGAGTAAACAGTACTGTTTACAATAAAAAGCTAATCTAACTAACTCATAACATGCAAACTAAACACTACTGCGTAGCTAGTCTAATAAGTAACCAGTAGCAAAAAGAATCGGTCAAAAATAATATTCCTAACTCAAAATATCTCAAATCTAGTGATTTGAGCAAATTCATACAAACACGAATTTAAACTACTCAAATGTGAAATAAAATTGAACTAACAGAAACTTCATAAAATTTGTGATCTATTGCAGTTGGAATCACTCAAAAATACCTCATAGATAATTAACTATGGATTTTACAAGATTGAAACTATTCTGTTTTAAAAACAGAACAAAAAAACAGTAGGTCGGGATTTACTGTAGCAGTTCCGGTGATGGGGTCCTGGTGGAGCTCCGGCGACGTCCTCCGGTGGCCCTATGACGTCGGGGAAGGGACGGTCGGGGGCGGCAGAGCGGGGCGGAGCGATTGGTGGGGTCCGTGGGTGGCGGGGATGGCCGGAGGTGGTGGGGCGGGGCGGCAATGGTGGCGGTGGTCCGGTGAACTCCGGCGAGGTGGCGCGGTAGTACGGGGCGAGGAGAGGCGGCTCTAGGGGCGGGAATGGGTGCGGGAGGTGGCCTTTTTATAGGGGGGGAGGTCGGTTTGGAGGAGGGGGCAAGGGATTTCGCGAATCCCGCGATCTCCGGCGATGGCCGACGCGGCTGTGCTCGGGAACGAAATCCCGTTCGTGAGGAAGGAGATGATCTGGCGCGATCGGGCCAGATTTGGCCCAAAACAAAAAATACCTTTCCTTTTTAAAAAGATTCCGCGAATAAAAATCATTTAAAAAAAATAAAATATAGGAGTATTATATATCAAAACGATCAGAAAATTAAGCCCAATTTAATGGGATATTTTTCAGGGGAAAATAAAAATACTTTTTGAAAAGTCATTTTTTTAAATTCAAACAAAAATCAAAATGACTTTCAAAACTCTATGGAAAATTTATTACAACATTTTTGGGGTGTCATGTTACTCCCTCTCAACACTTATGTTCAAGTGTTCTTTGTCAGAAAAGTTTTTTGATAAAACTCAAATGCCACTTTGAGTTAAAATAAATAAATTAAATGACAACTTCAAAATGAAATTTTTTATTTACTTCCCACTCTCTTTCATTGAAGAAATCATGAGGATCATTGAGTGGCATGAAGTTTGAAATATTTCCAAATTCAAATATTTTCAAACAGAAACTTTTTTTTGGAAAGTCCTTTTTATTCCCTCTCAACAAAACTTCAAAAGTTTAAAATTCTAATAAATTTCACTCAATCAATCACTCAACAATCAATCAACAATCATATATTTTAATTATTATAACATTCCAAAATTTATAATTTTGGGATGTTACAGTCCTGGTATATCTCGATGATATCTTGGTCTTTTCCAAGAATAAGGAGGATCATGCCAAACATTTGAGATTGGTACTCGACAAACTCAGAGAGCATCAATTCTATGCGAAGTTTTCCAAGTGTGAGTTCTGGCTTGACGAAGTTCTTTACCTTGGTCATATCATCTCCCCCAAGGGCATCATTGTGAATCCTGAGAAGCTGTCTGCAATTGTGAATTGGGAACCGCCTCAGAATGTCAAGCAGCTCCGCAGTTTCCTTGGGCTTGCAAGCTATTGTCGAAGATTCATTGAGAATTTCTCTAAGATTGCAAAGCCTCTTTTCAACCTCCTCTAGAAGCATGTCAAGTATGTCTGGACGCCTGAATGTGACGTTGCTTTCAACACCCTCAAAGAGAAGTTAGTCACAGCTCCTGTCTTGACTCCTCCTGATGAATCCAAGCCTTTTGAAGTTTTCTGTGATGCCTCCCTGCAAGGTCTCGGTGCTGCGTTAATGCAAGAGAAGAAAGTTGTGGCTTATACCTCTCGTCGGTTGAAGCCTAACAAAAGGAACTACCCCACTCACGACCTCGAGTTGGCGGCAGTTGTCCATGCATTATTAACGTGGAGACATCTCTTGTTGGGAAGGAAAGTGGACATCTTCACAGATCATAAGAGCCTCAAGTACATCTTCACTCAACCCAACCTCAACCTCAGGCAGACTCGTTGGGTCGAAATGATTCAAGAATACAATCCGAGTATTGAATATACTCCAGGCAAGGCCAATGTCATTGCAGATGCTTTGAGCAGGAAGGCTTACTGCAACAGCTTAATTCTCAAGCCCTTCCAACCGGACCTTTGTGAAGCTTTCCGCGAACTGAATCTCCAAGTTGTTCCTCGAGGATTTCTTGCCAACCTCCAAGTCTCTCCTACTTTGGAAGATCAGATTCGTGAGGCACAACTTCTTGATGCCATGGTGAAGAAGGTGAAAAATGGGATTGCCAAGAGCCAACCCAAATACAAGTGCTATCGCATTGATGACAAAGACACTCTTTTCTTCAAGGATCGAATTGTGGTCCCTAAAGGTGATCTACAGAAAGTCATTATGAACGAGGCGCACAATTCCCTCCTATCCATTCATCCTGGAAGTACAAAGATGTACCATGACCTCAAGCAGTCGTATTGGTGGACTCGAATGAAGCGAGAAATTGCTCAATTCATGAATGAATGTGATGTCTGCAGAAGAGTGAAAGCAGAACACCAATGGCCAGCTGGTCTCCTCCAACATCTTGCTATTCCAGAATGTAAGTTTGATCATATTGAGATGGACTTCGTGACTGGATTTCCCAAGTCCAAGCGTGGAAATGATGCTATCTTTGTTGTCATCGACAAGCTTATTAAAGTGGCTCATTTCCTTCCAATCAAAGCATCTATCATAGCAGCTCATCTAGCAGAGCTATACACCTCCAGGATTGTCTCTTTGCACGGCATTGCGCAATTGATATCTTCAAATCATGGAAGCATCTTCACTTCTAAGTTTTGGGACTCCTTCCAGAAGGCCATGGGCACCAACATTCGCTTCAGCACAGCCTTCCATCCTCAAACTAGTGGCCAAGTCGAGCGAGTCAATCAAATCCTTGAATATATGCTCATGGCTTGTGTCATTTCCTTTGATATGAAGTGGGAAGATTCTCTTCCATACGTCGAGTTCTCCTTCTACAACAGTTTCCAAGCGAGTTCGGGCAAGGCCCCATTCGAGACTCTCTATGGCAGAAAGTGTCGTACTCCTCTTAATTGGTCAGATACTAGTGAACGCCAACTTCTTGGCAATGAATTAATCATAGTGGCTAAAGAAATGTGCAAAGTCATGCATGAAAATCTCAAGCCAAGCAATTGCGCCAGAAGAGTTACTATGATAGCAAGCACCGTGACTTGGCTTTCGAGATCAGAGACCATGTCTACCTCCGCGTCTCTCCAATGAAAGGTACTCATCACTTCAGTATCAAAGTGAGCTTGCCCCTAGATACGTGGGTCCTTTCAAGATCATTGGCAAAAGAGGCGATCCTGCCTATCAACTTGAGCTTCTGTCCAACTTCGCAAATGTGCACGACGTGTTTCACGTGTCACAGCTTCGCAAGTGCTTCAAGACTCCTGAGCGCACCATTAACTTCGAAGAGATTGATCTCCAAGAAGACATGTCTTATCATGAGCATCCCGTTGCTATTCTGGAAGAGAACCGAACGCAAGACTCGCAACAAGTCTATCAAATTCCTAAAAGTGCAGTGGTCACACCATTCCGACCGAGAAGCAACCTGGGAACGCGAGGACCACCTCCGTTCAGAATATCCGGAGTTCTTTCAGTCCTAGATCTCGGGACAAGATCCTTTCGTAGTGGTGGAGTGTTGTAACACCCCAGATGTAACTTGCCATAATTTTAACTCCAACTCTACCATTTTCGGTTTAAGTTATGTGATTCCCTTCGTGGTTGGGTTTTGTCTTCGTTTTGCATTTTATTCATGTCATGCAGTTCATATCATGCTCATCTTGTTGCATCATGGCATCATCATGTGCATCTTCATCTTAGCATGTTGCTTTGTGGCATGATCCTTGGAACCCAAGTTTCATCTCCCCCCCTCATCACCACCTCTTCTTTCTCTTTTCCTTCACTTTTGCAAGATGACCATACCCTCGAAATCACTTCTGTATTTGCTTGCTAGTTGTTCGCTCTATTGCTATGCCGCGTTACCTACCACTTGCTATATCATGCCTCCCATATTGCCATGTCAAGCCTCTGACCCACCTTTCCTAGCAAACCGTTGTTTGGCTATGTTACCGCTTTGCTCAGCCCCTCTTATAGCATTGCTAGTTGCAGGTGAAGATGAAGTTTATTCCATGTTGGAACATGGGTATTGTTGGGATATAATTATTATCTCTTATTTACTTTAATGCATATATATACTTGGTAAACGGTGGAAGGCTCGGCCTTATGCCTGGTGTTTTGTTCCACTCTTGTCGCCCTAGTTTCCGTCATACCGGTGTTATGTTCCTTGATTTTGCATTCCTTATGCGGTTGGGTGTTATGGGAACCCCTTGACAGTTCGCTTTGAATCAAACTCCTCCAGCAAGGCCCAACCTTGGTTTTATCATTTGCCTACCTACCACCATATACCTTCCCTTGGGTTCTGCAGACTCAAGGGTCATCTTTATTTTAACCCCCCCGGGCCAGTGCTCCTCTGAGTGTTGGTCTGAACCGAGTAGACTACGGGGCCACCTCGGGGCAACTTGAGGGTTGGTTTTACTCGTAGGATGTTTCATCTAGTGTGCCCCTGAGAACGAGATACGTGCGACTCCTATCGGGATTTGTCGGCACATCGGGCAGCTTTGCTGGTCTTGTTTTACCATTGTCGAAATGTCTTGTAACCGGGATTCCGAGACTGATTGGGTCTTCCCGGGAGAAGGAATATCCTTCGTTGACCATGAGAGCTTGTGATGGGCTAAGTTGGAACACCCCTACAGGGTTTTGAACTTTCAAAAGCCGTGCCCGCGGTTATGGGCAGATGGGAATTTGTTAATATCAGGTTGTAGAAAACTTGACACTTAACTTAATTAAAATGAATCAACCGCGTGTGTAGCCGTGATGGTCTCTTTTCGGCTGAGTCCAGGAAGAGAACACGGTCTCGTGTTATGCTTGAGCGTAAGTAGCTTCAGGATCACTTCTTGATCATTTTTAGCTTCTCGACCGTGCATTTATTCTCTTCTCGCTCTCTTTTGCGTAAGTTAGCCACCATATATGCTTAGTGCTTTGTTGCAGCTCCACCTCACTACCCTTTCCTACCCTTAAGCTTAAATAGTCTTGGTCTCACGGGTGTGAGATTGCTGAGTCCCCGTGACTCACAGATACTTCCAAACAGATGCAGGTGCCGATGATGCCAGTGCAGGGGACGCTACCGAACTCAAGTGGGAGTTCGACGAGGATTCGGGCCGTTACTATGTTTCTTTTCCGGATGATCAGTAGAGGAGCCTAGTTGGGACGATCGGGGATGTAGCATTGTGGGTTGTCTTTATTTTGGTTCCGTAATTGGACCTTGATTGTATTCTGGATGATCTATGGATTATTTATGTATTGTGTGAAGTGGTGATTGTAAGCCGACTCTTTATCTCTTTCTTATTCAGTACATGGGATGTGTAAAGATTACCCCTCTTGCGACATGCCTACCATGCAGCTATGCCTCTAAGTCGTGCCCCGACACGTGCGAGATATAGCCACATTGTGGGTGTTACAAACCTGAAGACCCATTAAGCATGAATGAATCCCACTTGGTTGTGGCCCTGTAGCCAATGGCTATATACATAAGTTGGGGTCACCATTATGCAGGGGCATCATTGAACATTTTATTGTAGCCTCTCCTGCATGAGCTTATCTCCTCCTCCTCTCTTCCTCTCAAACCCTACGATTTGGTGCTCACCTCAAATCTGTGTGCCCGTAACTATATACTGCCTAGTGTGTTGCTAGAGATGTCATGATCGTGACACAGTCTTTTATCTTAGGTCCGCCATGTACTCAAGAGGTGGCAATAAAAATTGATATATAATGTGTTGTTTCTTAGTCTTTCAATAATTGTGTATACCTAAATATGCGATCAGGGATATTGTTGATAAGAGATCATCTTTTAACTAAGCGAAGGCAAGTCTTTTCTTTCGATTCCTTTCTCCTCTGCCTTAGAATTTATTGTATATGACATTCTTAATCTAGCACCATTGTACACGCCTTAACCACATGGTTGGGGAACCTAATTTTTCTTTGGTTGTAAGGATGGGAAGGAGGAGGTAAGTAGACTCTTTTGTTTAGTTGCATGGATAAAAAGTGGATGGGTTATTGTGATGAAGTTTTCATTTACGAGATGGTGATATTACCTGTTTGCATGATATAACTCTACGAGGTATTTAATCTTCAAAGAAATAATGTTGGTAGCTTCAATTTTGCGTCATCAAAGAAATCTTCACAACGCCAAATTATATCTTACTTTTCTCTTCCTTATGGTTGTGTCTTCTTGAATCTTAAAGCATACTAGAGAGATAGGGTGTAAAATTACGTAAATGTATTATACTTACAAAAGAATCACAAATCACATCCCACAACATCATTCAATAAACAACTCAAAAGTCAAACCACACAAATAATCCTAAGGCAAGGTCATATCACAATAGATAGAAACTCAGCATACTATCCGCATAATCATTTATCTAACTTAGTGGTCGTCTGAATCTCTTCCAAAATGATCTCAAACTTCAATAGATAGTCTGGAAACTAGTTCTTCTTGAATGATGCAAGATACTCCATAATGTAGCATGTATCCTCTGGCCATTTCCTGCCTTCATCTTCATTTGGGGACTGAGCATTTGCATCGAAATTCCTTAAGTACATATGCATATGGGTATTTTGAGGTGAAGAATCAACTTCCAAAAGGCCAGGTCTTGAGTGGCATAGGCATAATGAGTTACTTGGATCATCATTTACATTAAGACGAGAGAAGAATTTATAGGATTAATAATAGATGATAAATACAAGCTTTGTACAGCTTTTCCTAGTCATTCTTAGGGTTACAAACTATCGACTTGGGCTCTCATACCATTTGTAATGACCGGCCTCGCTAAAGATGCGAGTCTCTGTGCTTACTGTGCTATTCTCTCGATCATTTGCTATAACATTACATTACATGATGAAATACCAAGTGTTGGGGAACGTAGCAATAATTCAAAAAAATTCCTACGTGTCACCAAGATCGATCTAGGAGATACTAGCAACGAGAGAGTGGGAGTGCATCTTCATACCCTTGAAGATCGCTAAGTGGAAGCGTTACAAGAACGCGGTTGGTGGAGTCGTACACGCAGCGATTCAGATCGCGGCCGATTCTGATCTAAGCACCGAACAACAACACCTCCGTGTTCAACACACGTACAGCTCGGGGACGTCTCCTCCTTCTTGATCCAGCAAGGGGAGAGGACAAGTTGAGGTAGAACTCCGACAGCACGACGGCGTGGTGGTGATGGAGCTCGTGGTTCTCCGGCAGGGCTTCGCCAAGCGCTAGGAGGAAGAGAAGGTGTAGGAGAGGGGGAGGGGCTATGCCAGGGGAAGGGTGTGGGTGCCTCTCTCTCCCTCACTATATATAAGGGGAAGGGGTGGAGGAGGTTCCCTAGGGTTCCCTAGGGGAGGGGCGGCGGCCACAGGGGAAACCCTAGATGGGTTTGGGCGCCCCCACCCATAGGAAACTTGCCCCCCAAGCCGGGAGGGGTGGCTGCCCTAGGGGAGGCGCCCCAACCTCTCCAAGTTACGTGAGATGGGGTGGGAGGGGCGCTCAGCCCCTTAGTGGGATGATGTGCCCCTCCCCTTGGCCCATAAGGCCCCCCAACACTTGCCGGGGCCTCCGAAACCCCTTTCGGACACGCTGGTCATCACCCGGTACCCCCGGAACAATTCCGGACTCCAATACCCTTCGTCCAATATATCGTTCTTCACCTCCGGACCATTACGGAACTCGTCACGTCCGGGATCTCATCCGGGACTCCAAACAACCTTCAGTAACCACATACTATTTCCCGTAACAACTCTAGCGTCACCGAACCTTAAGTGTGTAGACCCTACGGGTTCAGGAACCATGCAGACATGATCGAGACATCTCTTTGGCCAATAGCCAATAGCCGGATCTGGATACCCATATTGTCTCCCACATGTTCCATGATGATCTCATCGGATGAACCACGATGTCGGGGATTCAATCAATCCCGTATACAATTCCCTTTGTCTATCGGTATGTTACTTGCCTGAGATTCGATCGTTGGTATCCCCATACCTCGTTCAATCTCGTTACCGGCAAGTCTCTTTACTCGTTCCGTAACGCATGATCCCGTGACCAACTCCTTAGTCACATTGAGCTCATTATGATGATGCATTACCGAGTGGGCCTAGAGATACCTCTCTGTCATACGGAGTGACAAATCCCAGTCTCGATTCGTGCCAACCCAATAGACACTTTCGGAGATACCTGTAGTGCACCTTTATAGCCACCCAGTTACGTTGTGATGTTTGGTACACCCAAAGCATTCCTACGGTATCCGGGAGTTGCACAATCTCATGGTCTAAGGAAATGATACTTGACATTAGAAAAGCTTTAGCAAACGAACTTCACGATCTTGTGCTACGCTTAAGATTGGGTCTTGTCCATCACATCATTCTCCTAATGATGTGATCCCGTTATCAATGACATCCAATGTCCATGGTCAGGAAACCATAACCATCTATTGATCAACGAGCTAGTCAACTAGAGGCTTACTAGGGACATGTTGTGGTCTATGTATTCACACATGTATTACGATTTCTGGTTAATACAATTATAATTATCATTAACAAGGAAATATAATAATAACCATTTTATTATTGCCTCTAGGGCATATTTCCAACAGTCTCCCACTTGCACTAGAGTCAATAATCTAGTTCACATCGTTATGTGATTAACACTCATAGTTCACATCGCCATGTGACTAACACCCGAAGAGTTTACTAGAGTCAATAATCTAGTTCACATCGCCATGTGATTAACACCCAAGAGTTTACTATAGTCAATAATCTAGTTCACATCACCATGTGATTAACACTCAATGAGTTCTAGGGTTTGATCATGTTATGCTTACAAGAGAAGTTTTAGTCAACGTGTCTGCAAGATTCAGATCCGTGTGTTCTTCGCAAATCTCGATTTCATATTGTAGATGTTGCTACTATGCTCCACTTGGAGCTATTCCAAATGGTTGCTCCACTATACATATCCGGTTTGCTACTCAGAGTCATCCAGATAGGTGTCAAAGCTTGCATCAACGTAACCCTTTACGCCGAACTCTTTATCACCTTCATAAACGAGAAACATTTCCTTATTCCTAAGGACAACTTTGACCGTTGTCCAATGATCCACACCTGGATCACTCTTATACCCCCTTGCCAGACACATGGCAAGGCACATCACGGTACACAGCATGGCATATTGTATAGAGCCTATGGCTAAGGCATAGGGGACAACTTTCGTCCTTTCTCTTTCTTCTACCGTGGTCGAGCTTCAATCTTAACTTCACACCTCACAACTCAGGCAAGAACTCCTTCTTTGACTGATCCAACTTGAACTCCTTCAAGATCATGTCAAGGTATGTGCTTTGTGAAGGTCGTATCAGGCGTCTTGATCTATCTCTATAGATCTTGATACCCAACATGTAAGCAGTTTTACACAGGTCTTCCTTTGAAAAACTCCATTCAAACAACCCTTTATGCTTTCTAGAAATTCTACATCATTTACGATCAACAATATGTCATCCATATATACCTATCAGAAATGTTGTAGTGCTCCCACTCACTTTCTTGCAAATACAAGTTTCTTGCAAACTTTGTATAAACCCAAATGCTTTGATCGCCTCATAAAAGCATATGTTCCAACTCTGAGATGCTTGCTCCAGTCCATAGAAGGATCGCTGGAGTTTGCATACCTTTTAGCATCCTTAGAATTGACAAAAACCTTTTGGTTGTGTCACATACAACATTTCCTCACGGAAACCGTCAAGGAAACTTTGTTTTGACATCCATCTGCCTGATTTCGTAAATGAAAATGCAGTAACTGCTAACATAGTTCTAACAGACTTTAGCATCGCTATTATTGAGAGAGTCTCATCATAGTCAACTCCTTGAATTTGTCAGAAACTTCTTTGAGACAAGTCGAGCTTCACAAATGGTGACATTACCATTAGCGTTTGTCTTCTTCTTAAAGATCCATTTATTCTCAATGGCTTGTCGTTCATCGGGCAAGTCCACCAAAGTCCATACTTTGTTCTCATACACGGATCCTATCTCGGATTTCATGGCTTCTAGCCGTTTGTTGGAATCCGGGCCCACCATCGCTTCGTCATAGCTCGTAGGTTCATCGTTGTCCAACAACATGACCTTGACAGGGTTACCACTCAGAAGTTATACACACCCTTGTCGACCTATGATGTTTGATAGTAATTTGATCTGAAGCTTCATGATCATCATCATTATCTTTCTCCTCAACTGAAGTAAGTGCCACAGAAACATCTTTCTGTGATGCGCTACTCTCTGGTTGAAGTGAAGGTTCAACAACCTCATCAAGTTCTATCTTCCTCCCACCCAATTATTTCGAGAGAAACTCTTTCTCGAGAAAGGACCTGTTCTTAGCGACAAACACTTTGCCCTCAGATCTGAGATAGAAGGTATACCCAATCATCTTGTTTGGGTATTCTATGAAGACACAATTTTCTGCTTTGGGTTCGAGCTTTTCCGACCGAAGCCTATCGACATAAGCATCGTAGCCCCAAACCTTAAGAAACAACAACTTTGGTTTCTTGCCAAACCATAGTTCATACGGTGTTGTCTCCACGGACTTAGATGGTGCCCTATTTAAAGTGAATGTAATTGTTTTTAATGCATAACCCCCAAAATAGCGGTAGATTGGTAAGAGACATCATACACCATATCCAATAAGGTTCAATTACGATGTTCGGACACACCATCATGCTATGGTGTTCCAGGCGGCGTCAACTGTGAAACGATTCCACCTTGTCTTTAGTGATTGCCAAACTCATAACTCAAATACTTTCCCTTTGATCAGATCGAAGGAACTTGATCTTCTTGTTACGATGATACTCAACTTCACTCTGAAATTGCTTGAAATTTTCAAACATTTCAGACTTATGCTTCATTAAGTAAATATACCCATATTTATTCAATTCACCGTGTGAAGGTGAGAAAATAATGATATCCACCGCGCGCGTCAACACTCTTCGGACCGCACACATCAGCATGTATGATTTCCAACAAGTCACTTGCCCGTTCCATTGTTCCAAAGAACGGGGTTTTAGTCATCTTGCCAAAGAGGCATGGTTTGCATGTGTCAAGTGATTCAAAATCAAGTGACTTCAAAAGTCCATTAGCATGGAGGTTCTTTCATGTGCTTTACACCAATATGACCTAAGCGGCAGTGCCACATGAAAGTGGTACTATCATTATCAACTCTACATCTTTTGGCATCAATGTTATGAACATGTGTATAACTACGACCGGGATTCAATAAACCATTCACATTGGGTGCATGACCATAGAAGGTATTATTCATGTAAACAGAATAACCATTATTCTCTGACTTAAATGAATAACCGTATTGCAATAAACATGATATAATCATGTTCATGCTCAACGCAGACACCAATGCAAACAACATTTATCTAGGTTCAACACTAATCCTGAAGGTAGAGGGAGCGTGCGATGGCGATCACATCAACCTTGGAAACACTTCCAACACACATCGTCACCTCGCCCTTAGCTAGTCTCCATTGATTCTGTAGCTTTTGTTTCGAGTTACCAATATTAGCAACTGAACCAGTATCTAATACCCAGGTGCTACTAGGAGTACTAGTAAGGTACACATCAATAACGCACATATATCAAATATACTTTTGTTGAAGTCGACAGCCTGCTTATCTACCAAGTATTTGAGGCAGTTCCGCTACCAGTGACCGTTCCCCTAATAGAAGCACTTTGTCTCGGGTTTTGGTTCTTGGGTTTCTTCACTGGAGTGGCAACTGGCTTGCCATTCAAGAAGTTTCCCTTCTTGCCCTTGCCCTTCTTTGAAACCAGTGCTCTTGTTCACCATCAACACTTGATGCTCCTTCTTAATTTCTACCTTTACGGTCTTAAGCACGACGAACAGCTCCGGGATTATCTTCCCTTGCATGTTATAGTTCATCACGAAACTCTAGTAGCTTGGTGATAGCGACTAGAGAACTTTTGTCAATCACTCTCTTATCTGGAAGATTAACTCCCACTTGATTTAAGTGATTGAAGTACCCAGACATGCTGAGCACATGCTCACTGGCTGGGCTATTCTCCTCCATCTTGTAGGCAAAGGTCTTGTCGGAGGTTTCAACCTCTCAACACGGGCATGAGCTTGAAATACCAATTTTAGCTCTTTGAACATCTCATATGTTCTATGGCATTCAAAATGCTTTTGGAGCCCCGACTCTAAGCTGTAAAGCATGGCGCACTAAACTATCAGGTAGTCATCAGAACGTGTCTACCAGATGTTCACAACATCCACAGATGACGCCAGAGGGGTTGGCACACTGAGCGGTGCATCAAGGACAGAAGCCTTCTATGTAGCAGTGAGGACAATCCTCAGACTACGGCCCTAGTCCGCACAATTGCTTATAATATCTTTCAACTTAGTCTTTCTCTAGGAATGTATTAAAACAAAGAGCTAAAGCGCGAGCTATTAATCCACAACATAATTTGCAAAGACAATTTAGACTATGTTCATGAAAATTAAGTTCATCTAATCAAATTATTCAATGAACTCCCACTCAGATAGACATCCCTCTAGTCATCTAAGTGATACATGATCCGAATCGACTAGGCCTTGTCCGATCATCACGTGAGACGGACTAGTCATCAACGGTGAACATCTCCATGTTGATTGTATCTACTATACGACTCATGTTCGACCTTTCGGTCTCTCGTGTTCCGAGGCCATGTCTGTACATGCTAGGCTCGTCAAGTCAACCTAAGAGTTTTGCATGCGTAAATCTGGCTTACACCCATTGTATTCGAACGTTAGAATCTATCGCACCCGATCATCACGTGGTGCTTCGAAACAACGAACCTTCGCAATGGTGCACAGTTAGGGGGAACACTTTCTTGAAATTTTAGAGAGGGATCATCTTATTTATGCTACCATCGTTCTAAGCAAATAAGATGTAAACATGACAAACATCACATGCAAATCATAAAGTGACATGATATGGCCAATATCATCTTGCGCCTTTGATCTCCATCTTCGAGGCGCGGTATGAACACCATCGTCACCGGCATGACACCATGATCTTCATCATCATGATCTCCATCATCGTGTCCTCATGAAGTTGCTTCACCAACTATTACTTCTACTACTATGGCTAATGTTTAGCAATGAAGTAAAGTAATTACATGGCATTTTCATTGACATGCAGGTCATAAATAAATTAACACAACTCCTATGGATCCTGCCGGTTGTCATACTCATCGACATGCAAGTCGTGATTCCTATTACAAGAACATGATCAATCACATACATCACATATATCATCCATCACATCCTTTTGGCCATATCACATCACATAGCAAACCCTGCAAAAACAAGTTAGACGTCCTCTAATTGTTGTTGCAAGTTTTACGTGGCTGCTATGGGTTTCTAGCAAGAACTTTTCTTACCTACGCAAAACCACAACGGTGATATGCCAATTGCCATTTACCCTTCATAAGGACCCTTTTCATCGAATCCGATCCGACTAAAGTGGGAGAGACAGCCACCCGCCAGCCACCTTATGCATCAAGTGCATGTCAGTCGGTGGAACTAGTCTCACATAAGCATACGTGTAAGGTCGGTCCGGGCCGCTTCATCCCACAATGTCGCCGGATCAAGATAAGACTATTAACGGTAAGCAAATTGAACAAATCACCACCCACAATTGCTTTGTGCTCTACTCGTGCATAGAATCTACGCATAGACCTAGCTCATGATGCCACTGTTGGGGAACATAGCAATAATTCAAAAAAAATCCTACGTGTCACCAATATCGATCTAGGAGATACTACCAACGAGAGAGAGGGAGTGCATCTTCATACCCTTGAAGATTGCTAAGCGGAAGCATTACAAGAACGCGGTTGGTGGAGTCGTACACGCAACGATTCAGATCACGGTCGATTTAGATCTAAGCGCCGAACAACGGTACCTCCGCGTTCAACACACGTACAGCCCGGGGACGCCTCCTCCTTCTTTATCTAGCAAGGGGAGAGGAGAAGTTGAGGGAGAACTCCGACAGCACGACGGCGTGGTGGTGATGGAGCTCGTGGTTCTCCGGCAGGGCTTCGCCAAGCGCTACGAAGGAAGAGGAGGTGTAGGAGAGGGGGAGGGGCTGCGCCAGGGTAAGGGTGTGGGTGCCCTCTCTCTCCCTCACTATACATAGGGGGAAGGAGTGGAGGAGGCGCCCTAGGGTTCCCTAGGGGAGGGGCGGCGGCCACAGGGGAAACCCTAGATGGGTTTGGGCGCCCCCACCCCTAGGAAACTTGCACCCCAAGCCGGGAGGGATGGCTGCCCTAGGGGAGGTGCCCCCACCTCTCCAAGTTATGTGAGATGGGGTGAGAGGGGCGCTCAGCCCCTTAGTGGGCTGATGTGCCCCCTCCCCTTGGCCCATAAGGCCCCCAACGCTTGCCGGGGCCTCCGAAATCCCTTTCGGACACGCTGGTCGTCACCCGGTACCCCCGGAACAATTCTGGACTCCAATACCCTTCGTACAATATATTGATCTTCACCTCCGGACCATTCCGGAACTCCTCGTCACGTCCGGGATCTCATCCGGGACTCCGAACAACCTTCGGTAACCACATACTATTTCCCATAACAACTCTAGCGTCACCGAACCTTAAGTGTGTAGACCCTACGGGTTCGGGAACCATGCAGACATGACTGAGACATCTCTCTAGCCAATAACCAACAGCGGGATCTGGATACCCATATTGGCTCCCACATGTTGCACGATGATCTCATCGGATGAACCACGATGTCGGGGATTCAATCAATCCCGTATACAATTCCCTTTGTCTATCGGTATGTTACTTGCCCGAGATTCGATCGTAGGTATCCCCATACCTCGTTCAATCTCGTTACCGACAAGTCTCTTTACTCGTTCCGTAACGCATGATCCCGTGACCAACTCCTTAGTCACATTGAGCTCATTATGATGATGCATTACTGAGTGGGCCCAGAGATACCTCTCCGTCATACGGAGTGACAAATCCCAGTCTCGATTCATGCCAACCCAACAGACAATTTCGGAGATACCTGTAGTGCACCTTTATAGCCACCCAGTTACGTTGTGATGTTTGGTACACCCAAAGCATTCCTACGGTATCCGGGAGTTGCACAATCTCATGGTCTAAGGAAATGATACTTGACATTAGAAAAGCTTTAGCAAACGAACTTCACGATCTTGTGCTACGCTTAAGATTGGGTCTTATCCATCACATCATTCTCCTAATGATGTGATCCCGTTATCAATGACATCCAATGTTCATGGTCAAGAAACCATAACCATCTCACTAGTAGAAAAAGGACCTAATGTGAGACACATTAGTCCCAGTTCGATTTTGGTCCGGTACTAATGGCACCATTAGTGTCGGTTCGAACGACTATGCATTAATGTTGGTTCGTGTTGAACCTTTAGTACCGGTTCGTGTCACGAACCGGTGCTAAAGGGGTGGTGGCAGGCTGGCGTCAGGCCGGGGCCCCATGATCACCTTTAGTACCGGTTCGTGGCACAAACCGGTACTAAAGGGATAACCTTTAGTACCGGTTCGTGCCATGAACCGGGACTAAAGGGGTCTGACCTATAGTCTCGGTTGGAGACACAAACCGGGATTATAGGGCAATTTTCAAACTCTACCCCCCCCCCCCCCCCCCGTGTATCGCCATTTTAGTTTTGAAAAAATCAAAAGAAAATGATAAAAACTTCAGAAAATAAAATCCTTCGAGAGGTAGTTATATTACTACCCCTACTAGTTATGAAAATTTGAAAACTTAAATTTGGACATGTTTTGCAAAGTGTCGGGAAAATGTAAAACGGCTATAACTTTTGCATACGATGTCGGAAAAAATGTATAATATATCAAAAAATTCAGCATGAAAATCCGCATCTGATTTTGACGGCCTATGGCCTATTTGCAATTTTTTAGAATCCTCAAATTCCAAAAGGAAAAAAAGATATGCTCAAATTTCAGTTTTTTTTAAAAAAATTCAAACTATGTTCAAACTACTTATTCAAGAAATATTAATGTTACTACATAATTATTCAAGAATATTAGTGTTACTAAATAATTATTTCATTTTTTTGAATTTTGGTCAAATCTGGTCAAACTGTGGTCAAACTATGGTCAAACTTATTCAAGAAATATTAGTGTTACTAAATAATTACTATTTTTTTAGAATAATAGTTTCAAACTCAAATGGTGAAATGAGTGACCTAATGCTCAAGCTAAACTGCTGAGTGTCAATAGGATTGATAGCTTACATTTGTCAGGAAAACAACAAGTGCAGACTTGGAAAGTAGGGGGAATAGAACTCCGAAGTTAAGCGTGCTCAGGCTGGGGGAGTGAGAGGATGGGTGACCGACTGGGAAGTTAGACGATTTGAAATGAGTGATCCACACTTGAGCAGTTAAGAGGGGTGATTAGAGACTAAATCATCAAATAATTCAATTCAGAAAATTGAAAATAAAAAAAATCAAAAAAAATTCCAAAATTTTCAAACAAAAAATTCAAAAAAAACCTTTAGTACCGGTTGGTGTTCTAAAGGTCCCCCATGCCACGACGCGAGCTCACGCCACATGGTGGGCCTTTAGTGGCGGTTCGTGCCGAACCGGTACTAAAGGGGGGGCCTTTAGTGCCCACACTTTAGTGCCGGTTACTGAACCGGCACTAAAGGCC